>NC_134953.1:3911600-4212300 GCF_965638725.1 Aptenodytes patagonicus
GCAATGGAACCCTAAACATTTTCTTAAGCACAGAACTTAAATTGAAAAAGAATTTACCACAAAAGATGCAAGGGACACTTCAGTCAGCTTTCCTTTTCCACCTCATTTTTATTCCAATGTAGATATTGACAAACAAAGTTTATTTTTTTGCTTAGAGTATACTCCTTTTCACTGGCAAGAAATTCTAAATCAGAATCAGCTATAATAGGTTGTGTATCCAAACCATTGAGCATGATAGAGGGAATGTTTTGTTTAAACTCTTATATTCCCTTTGCATTCTCTAATTGCCAGCCTCCCTTACTGTTTCTACTACTTTCTATGCATTTTAGATTACGTTAGCTAGTAGGAGGCAAATCAGGTAAAATACGTGGAAAATCCATCCAGCTACCCCAAATAAGGACTAAGGTGTATTATATCAAAGCATGACTGCATTCCAATTAAGCATACAGTCTCATTTGCCTTGATAACAGTAGTAAAAGGGAGGGTTTACGATGGATTTCTGTATAGTTTGAAATCCCATGGGTTTCTGGGTGCTCAAACGGTTAGCACAAATTACCACATCTTCATTACTGTTGTTCTTCAGATAAATAGGATGAAGGCTAGGGTGGGTAGGTCTACTTGTGCTATAATTTCACTTTCATTTGGCGAGACATACACTTCACAGTGCCCGGTACAGTAGCTGGCTACATACTTCTGGCTTTCCTATTCCACCTGCCATGGAGCTGCCAGTTAGTTGCGTGTTTCTAGACAATGTAACGGAGAACTATTACTAAGATTAGAACGCCAGCTCAGAAGTCACCAAACAGCATTAAACTAATTTGCGAGATAATCAAGAACCCTCAAAACTAATCAAGGTTCTGCAATTCGTGACAGCAAGGTGCTCTTTAGAAAGGAATAAAAGCAAACAGATAGATGCTGTCTGCTTGATGATATGCAACTGAGTCCTCCTTTCAGCTTGTCTTACTATTACTAAAACTAGCGGTTGATTCTGTTGATATCAAGTGATGAAGCCGGCAGTGACTGCAATAGCTATTGCTAAATTACACAAACATGTGTGAGTAGATCTGACCAATATTCATCATAAAATTTGAAGATACAACCATGAGTGACGGGAGAAAATGAGAATTCAGTTATAGACACACATTAAAAAAAAAAAACCAAACTACATGTGTTTCTTATTTCTGTTTTCGAATATTTTCTATAAAGAAACAAGAAACCCTTCGAATTCCAAGGCTCTACAGTCCACCATTCTTGTTTCTTAACTCATTTCTCTCTAATTCAGTTTAGTTTTGAAAAACTTGTCAAATCCATAACTTTTTCTGCCCTGGGCCAAATCTCAAAATTACTCTGTCAGTTTCTGCACGGCTTGTCCAGCAGGGGCAGGAGGAAAGAAATACAACCCCAAAAGTAAAAATTAAAAAAACACAGGCGGCAAAAGGATAAAAGGGAGTAAGCGGGCCAAAGAGTTTCATTGGGAAGAGAACACTCAGCAAAGAAAGACAGTAGGAAAAAAAAACGAATGGAAGCTTTCTAAACTACATAGGAATTGTAAGAAAGAGGTATCTCAAGTAAAAATAAAAGAATACCATTTTCATACGACTTTTTAAAAGAAAAGGTAAGGCAAGGTAAAAACTAGAGGAGCTATGCTTTGTGCTGAAAATCTTAAGAGACGTAACACTGAACCCACATTCCCTTGAGGCAGAAAATCTGTCTCACGCTAGTGGTAAAGAACAACATACTGTGCACCTCCTCCTCGACCTCCCAGACCACCAGCAAAGTAAAATTTTAGATACGCATCTGCTCCTGCTTTACCATACCAGTGCTAGGTGTGAGAAGTTGAATTATATACTTTTATGTATATTCACTATTAAAGCACATGTTTAAAGCAACAAAAGGCAACAAAAAGGAGCCTTAAGAGATAAGAAAAATAAATACTGCCTGTTTTTTGAAGTATAGGCATAGCTTAGAAACAGATAAATAGTATTGAACATGAGCTGGATAATGATCAGAATATTTTTCAGCTTTTTTTCAGGCCCTTTTTGAAAAGGATCACATCTAGCACCATTAAATTCTATAGTAAATAACCTCACCTCAGAAGCTCAGAACTTCAGGTCAAAGTTATAGACCGTCTTTTTCAAAATCTGCCACTTTTACTAGTGTTTTTTTTACTTCAGTTTGAAGAAAACTTTAAGTAGTTTGGAAAAATAACGAGAGAACTCCTTTGAAAAGTTGATTTGATGGTAACTTTAAAGATCCTGCTCTCTCTGAAAATAAAATTCTGATTCCTCCTCAAACTGGGAGTTTTGGCTGCTGTTATCGGAGAGTTTCTGTCTCTCAACACAGTACAGCAAAGAACGTGTCAAAGCAGAACACATTTCCAAACAAAGAGGGACTGATTCTCTCTGGTGCTACACTGACTGGTAAAGAAGAACAATGTCATGGGGCTCTTTCCTTTCTGAGCTTGGATATTGGTTGTTGGGATTATTATTTTGTTTTAGCATTTAATGCTACCATCCTGCCAGTGCTCATGTTGCCTTTATCATCACACGAAGCCAAATTAATGGTATAAGAAATAACCAGGAAAAGAGTAGAGTGACTAGTCAACTTTCTAGCACCCATCTGCCAGTTTGGATTCTTTTCCTGTTCTGCAATTCATGGCACTCCCTAAATAGTCAGATGAAAGATTAATAAACACCAAAGACACTTGATTTTGCCTGAAAAAAACCCTTAAAACCCCTGAAACTTAGGATTATGACAGCTCTCTGTAAAATGTTTCAGAGAGCTGTTAAGCAGCAGGCAGTTTTAGGCTTGAGGCTTAAGACTTGCCTAAGAATTTGTCCATTTGACTTCTCCATATCACAGCCTTGCATACTAATCTAATACCAATTTTTGAAGGACCCATCTCTCTCCGTGTGAACTCCAAGAAATCTGTCTAAAAGATAAATGGCATTTAGTTTACATTAGGTATTCAATCTGTTTTCATTTTTCTTTAAACTTTCTTTTTCTGCTCATGGTGAAAGAGCAAGACTCTGAGAATTTCCAGCAACTGAAGAAGAGCTTGTTGAAATAGTGGGGATTGGAGAGGGAGCAATTCAACAGAAAACTATTTCCAAGTCACTCCTGTACAAACCAACCTGGATGCTGCAGAGAGAGACAGCAAAGGACTTCCACTATCGTCGTTCAGTTTTATCTCCTGAACGTTATTCAGCCTTGTCCCCTGGAACAAATTACTCAGGCCAGCCACTCTTCCCTTCTGGATGGCACGCAAGGATTGTCGTCGGTATTCATCCCGGGCCCTGCGTGCTTTGTGGCTCCTTTCCTCATCTGCAGCTTTGGAGCGGCGCACTGGGTGGGATGAATGTGAAGGATGGGGAGGAGAGACTTTAGAAATACAAACAGCCATTTACCCCTTTCCTTATACAACAACTTACTACCTTTATTCTTTATATGACCTGATTTTAAGAACGTATAAATTACAATGCACTACCAAAGAGATGGCTAGCTGGATGACTTCCCTGGTGCTTCAAATACAGGCCTACCACTAGATGAAGCATGCCAGGCTTGAGCTATCAATGAACTGATCACCGGCAATAACATACTGCGATTACATCTGGCACTTGCTTTGACTGTAATAAGAGAAATTCTACTTCAGGACATCTTTTCCACTGGCAGTGCACCAAGTTTTATGTTTCAAGAGAGAATGTTAACTACTTCTTAAAATTAAGTCTGCGTTTAACAGAATTCTTTGCAACTATGCACATAACTAGAACTGCAGGAGCTACTCCCAAAACTGACAATTATAAAAACTAACATGTAGGTCACACTTTTTGTTGTTAACGTTGCTTTCTTTCTGAAAGGCATATGCTATCTTTGTTACAGTACTTAAAGTCACAGGAGTCTCCATCTTGAAAATTGCAGTCTAAAAATGGTTTCAGTAACAATGGAGAAATTAATAGCCATTGGAAAGAGCATGCTGATGCTACAGATGGGGTTGTCTCACACTTGAGTCTCTGCAATTGCATATAAAGAACCACAATCTGTACTGGAAGATTTAATACATACCTATCAATGGCACTGACCAGGGAGTTACCTATTTCCATAACCTGAAATGAGACCGCTGCTCTGGCCATTGCAGGTCAGGCATCTTTCACTAAAGCTTCTTCATTTTAAAACTAATGTACTAACATTCCTGTCTTCAAAATGATATAACTTAAATGCACCAAGAATTGTACTGCAAATATTCGTCATCTATCAGCTCTTTTCTGGTGCCTCAAGCCCCATTTTGATGATTTTTTTTGAGACACAAATAACTTCAGGCAGGCAAATTATTCCAGTGCAAAACAAACCTTTAACATCCAGTGAAGCAAATATTAAAGAAGCAAGCTATTGCCTCCAGTAGCAATTATCAATCCCGCCATGACTATCTTGGCTTAGATCATACCCAATTCATAAAGTGCACACACTATTTCTTACTCTACGGTGATTGTACCTGTGACTAGGAATGCATGATATAATACCAGACAGCTGCATTTCATTAGGTTGTTTGCATGCCTCTGGTTTACACTCCTGATTTAAAGCAAGCAGAAGTATAAATGGATTTGTCCAAATTATGAAAGGTTTAATGGAATCAAGAAATAAAAGCGCGCAAAGCAAAATGAAACTAAATAAAACCCTCTGGGCAAATGAGGGAAAGACAAAAGACCTTTAAGCTTAGTGCTATATAATATTATCATAGGTAGAAAGATATACAGGGCTAAAAGCTCATGAAGATAGTGTAATAAAGAAGTCATAGATGCTTCATATGGATACGACTGGCAGGATTTCAGTTTCATTTAACTACATGCCCTGTAGTTCTAGCTAAACGCAGTAACAAACAACTGTACAGCACAGAAAATATGAGTAACAGGTTTCACTATTTATCTTACAGGTAATTTTTAAGGGCAGATAACATCATCTAAATATACTACTTCAATGGGTCAAGTATATTAGTTACAAAATTTCTGTGATTTATCCTTTGTAAAGCCACTCAGTAATGGCTGCTTTAAATGTGGACTTTGTGTTTGCAACAACACGAGAGACAGCAAGGAAGATGAGTGCAATGCAGCTTGGTGAGACATTTGGTCTCTTGGTGAGACCAGCCATTGTTTATCACAATCACAGTATACAGATCGAGGGCAGACTGCCTGGAGCTTTCTGGGATTCTTTTCTACTGAGGTACAGGCTGCCTGCTAATGAAAAAAGCAAGGTATCTTCATGCCCCACTTTCCTCAGCAATAGGTACTCTTTTCAACAGACATTCCTCCCGTATTTTTGCTAGCTAATAAATCGATACCATCAGAAGCCAGTGACCTGGACCACATTTTCCCAACCCGTATCAAATTTTAATATTTCTTATCACAAAACAATGGGGACAGGTAGCATAGTTTGCCACTGTCAAATATTAACATTCAGAAAGCTTTTTGAAATTATGTATGACATGCAGCCTTCTCTATCCATCCATATATATATGTATCTGTGTTTACATATATGTACATACCCATACACCTGTATATGTGTCTGTATATATGTCGGGATAGGGAAAGCTGCATGCCATAGATATCTAAGTGCATGCATATAGATTTTTTATATATATACATACATAGGCATCTCTTTCATGTTATGAAGAATTTTTATTGACGTTTCCCAACTGAGGTATCTGAAGAATTGTATCACTGACCATAAGGACACATAGGATCTCTTAATCCTTTTTTTTTTTCATTACTGGGGTCCTGATTTTCTCCCTATCCCATTCCTTATAGTTATTCCCAGAAACCTCTCTCTCTTACCTCACATTCCTCTATCTTTAGGAATTGTCTAGTACAGCTCCTACTTTGGATCTGTGTTGCTCTGTTATCCCAAGTTTCTTTTAAAACTCTCTGACTGGTCAAGGGACTTTGTGTCGGGTAAATAATCAAAGTCACTGGCATCAATAACTGGTTTTGGTGACTGGAAAGAGTAGTGTGGATAAAGATTTATCCAGCCGTTGCGGTCAGGAATCTACAAAAAGTTTTCCATTACACTCCAGACAAGATGATGTGTGTCACACGAACTGTCCTCCCTTACCGATACCTCCCAACAAATTTCTCTATCTTGAGACAGTCGCTCAAAGTCTGAAGGTAAATCTGGACAAGAATTTAATGAATATTCATCTTTCTCTCTGACTCTGAACCATCTCACTAGAAATAAGAACTTTATATCTGGATCAAGTGTAGCACAAATACTCTAAGATCGAAGAAGCCACAAATTCTGCATTACTTGTATTTCAGGACACATCATAGCCTTTCTCACAATAAGAAAGCAAAAGTAGTCAGGACTTCTAGTACTATCTTGAGTAAGAACAGATGCCTTTTCTTGACTGGCTGTCCTTTTACAGTAAACATACTTCTGGCATGACCCCTGTGCGAAGCATTAAATTCAATAGTCAATATTTTCAGTAGGGAGACTAGAGATCTGAATGACATCTTCCATCCTTAAAATCTCTGAATCATCACCATAGGTCCATATATCTAGCATCAAGAATTGCTACAAATAATTTATATTTTCTTCATCTTCCTTTTATATTACGGAATAACGTCAGGACTGACAAGACTGGGAAATGAGGAATTTGATTGAATTGTCAAGCTCACAGGAAATCTACAGTTCAGCCAGTTCCCATAAGTCCATCTCCACTACTAGTTTTCTCTTCAGGTGTTGGTGATACCAACAACAGGTACATCCTCCTTCAGCGCTCATAAAACTAAGCACACTTCTGCCCTGAGGGCACCGAAACCTGTGTAGAAATGCCTGAGCTGTTTATATAGGTTAGGTGCCAATATGATTGTAGCTGCAGTAGAGCAGGCCAAAAATGGGTTACCAAACCCTCCTGGAAAACTGGTACAAATATCCAGACTGAGGTCTGTGCTGCCATGATTATAAAATTACCATTACTAGAAATAAATAGTTTAAAGCCAGCTTGGCCATGTCTGCATGACCTGCAGTGAGAACATACTCTAACAACAAAGAGGAAACCACAAAGCTTGTGTATGCAATAGCTCTTATGATCCTATAGGTCTTAATTTGAGTTTGCCTTGTTTACCTTGAACAGTTTACAAGAATCTATTATTCCTCTATGCTAACCCCAGTTGTCTTTTGAGTGAAAATACAAGCTTGCCTTTTATATTTTCACTTAGGATTGGGAAATCCCTATTAGCAGTCCTGGCAAAGTTCTAATACCAAATCTTTTGATACAGATGAGGATTAATTCATGCTGTGCTGCAGCTGGACGTGATCACATCATTTGTGAAAGACTAGGAAGTCTCCATTTTGTATAATCTATTTTATGCTTTTGAAGAGCTGTGAGCTACAGTCAGAGCTATGTGAAAGCAGAAAAAAAACATGTGCCGTGAATACACATCCTCATTTTTAAATTATTTTGTTTCAGCTTTACCCTTGTTAATAATTCTTGGAAGCTTGTTTATGAGCAATTCAAAATGCCTACTTAATAGATAAAATTAAATCTTCAGATTTTCTGAGTGCACATACAAATCACACGGTGTTTTTCCGTTTCCTAATTGGAAAATAACTTCCCACAAATACTCTGCAATATGGCTCCAGTTCAACAATCTTCTTATCTGAAAGCATGGGAATAATCGCATCCCTATTCAACAACGCACTCTGAGACCTATTGAAGTTCAGTGAGCACATACTTAAGGTTGAGCACTTGCTTAGTTAATGCATAGCTGAACTGGGGACTACTCACTTTAAAATTCAGTATTTTATCAAATGCTCCTGCCAGTAAACTCACTCACTCAAATTTCTGTGGAAGATAAGTACCAAACTAACATAAATTCCTTTAAAATTCAGGCAAAAATAAACTCATAGACATAGTTTGTAGAAGAACATAAAAATATAACAATATAAAAGAAGCTATAATGAGTCAGCCTGGTATCCTACTTCCAACAGAGACCAAAAGTGAGTGCTTAGGGAAAGGCATAAGAATAGATCAAGTCACTCAACTCCGTTTACATTTTTACTTGAATAATTTTTGTCTGGAGAGGAGTACAGCTGGTCAGATGGTATCTGAGCACTTCATTGCTTGATGCGGTTTGCAGGGGTTTGTAAGTGTACTAACAGAACGTCTTTTGCAATATTCAATCAGATGAATATTTATGCTACAGTTTTTCCTATTATCTTTTGCAGATTCCTTTTCTGCTCTCACAGAGAGAGATCCCACTTAGAGACTGTGATACAGGGTATTGTTTATTGAATACTCTAGAAACCTACAAAATGGAACAGCCTGTAGAAAGGTCCAAAACTAATCAGAACATATACACTCCTCTGTCCAAGCTTAGCCTTAGTTCTCACTTCCCAGTTTCAAAGAATAAGAGCTTTGATCAGTGGACTCTTTGAATCAGTCTTTTCCACTATTCATCTTCTCATTTCCCAACCAATATACTTGTTCCACATATTAACTCACAACTGCCCTCTAAAGTACCCCAACATATATCCATTATAGGAAATCAAAGTGTGTAATTGCTCTTACAACATCATTTTTTTCCTTTTAGTACCGATTTCTCGAGTTATTCTACATTTGTCATTTAGTATATTAAAAAGCACTAAAATTACGTATTTCAATTAACACAGCGGTTCTATGGGCTTTTATTGTTATTTGGCACAATCAGGCAAACAGCAGAAGCAAACTGAACCAAACAACAGAAACTAATAGTAGCAACACTGTGCTTATTGCCTTGGCAATAAAGAGCTGAGGGAGAGGAGAGATGAATCCTCATCACATTCTCAATTCCATCTACTAAATAAATTAGTAGCGTCATCAATATCGTTGCTACATTTGGTCTCCACAATAGCTGCTCTAGCACTGCTGTTCCCCTTCAGTACTGACCCCCCAGCACTGTTGAATAGGAAGGGCTGACTTCAAGGAGGTAAGACACAAAGGAGCCTGGCCTTGTTCCTAATGGGCAATATGGTTTTCATTGCAGGTGTGTAGAGACAAAAGATGTTAATATCACATCTGCTTGTAATTCTTTTATGCATTCATGCATTTATTTATTGCTTATAAAAGATGAAAAGTGGATAGCTTTGCCTAACTTGACTAAATTTCCTCTCGGTGTCCCGAAGGAATATTTGAAGACAAAATGAAAGGATTACCATAAAAAGGAAAAAAAAAAAAATCTGGAACTGAAATAAAAAGTGAAAAATCTGGCAAACCTGAGGTACTAGCTCATTCCATAGCAATTTCAGATGTTCCCGCTTCAAAATATTTGTTATTGCCTGTCTGCTGGAGGTTCTGGCTTCTGCAGCAAAGTTAAGGAAATGGAAGATGTTAACATTCCTCAGGAAGCTCAGTGCAAAGTCTGATGCCATAATCTAAACCAGCCAGGAACTGGTTTCAGATAAGGCACTAAACACTGCATCTTCATATCTTAAGTTGTCACACCCATTTGCTAATGGAGCCCAGTTCTAAGCCCTCAAACCAACTGGGATAAATTGAGACACTGAGATAAGCATAATAGGATAAATAAGGATGTGATACACTCTAGTCATTAGTCTGCAGTTAGTTTAATGCTAAATCAATTACTGATAACAGCATAAACTCTGGCAGCACAGAATTTATAGCAGGCTGCAAAACCCAATTGTGGTGCCGCCAGCTAGAAGGTGCTGGGCTTTTGTTTTGCCACGGCAGCACTATTATTGGTGACCAGGCTAGATAGCTTGAAATTACGTGAGCTGCAGTCGGTCACCCTTTTGACCACAAGAAGACAGGTCTATAGGTATTGAGGCACACGGACTGAGGGTGATAGAATTCCTTCAGAGCATACAGAATACTCCAAAGGTTACACAAGAAAAAATACTGGTGGTAGATTATATCCACCAGCACCTGATGCAGTCAAAAGTCTTTTGACAGACCAGGAATGCTGTTACAGAAATCATGGTCAAAACCCTTCACAGCTTATTCCTTTCCTCTCTGCCTTCTCCCATAATTCCTCTGATGCATTTCTGATATCTGTCCCTGTACAACCAGCATTCCTTGAGAAAACTGAGACAGCAATTTAAAACCTCAGTTACCTCCTTAATGCAACAGTAAGAAAATGATAGCTGGTTTTCACAATGTTGATAGGATTTTGTTTTATTGCCAATTTCAGTGTAAACATAGGCTGGCTTTTTTTTAATTTTTTATTTAAATGGTTGCAAATTTATTTTCTTTCTTTATCTACCATCAAAGAAATGCTAAAGTACATAACACCATCCTCTATGCTAGGTTGCCAGCTGATGCTAATTGACAATGCCTCATTTTCTACAAAACTAAAGGGCTATTTTTTCCCCAACTCATTCTGCTCTTAAACACCCAAAATACAGAAAGCTATAGTTTTCCTTTCTGAATAAACATGTACACCTGGATTTAGATAATTCTCCAGGAAATAATTACCTTCTCTTTATTGACAGTGTAATATACAGAGGTTTTATTGATCAAAAAAGAGCGTAGCCTGCTATGAGCTTGGAAAATGGCACCAGTGTATCTTACATAGATTTAATTCATGTTGTACAGAATGATTGACTATCACATCAATTCCAGGTAATAGGACTTCAGTAATTAGTCTTCAGGAACTCCTGAAGTGATGACTAAACCCATAAAATGAACTCATTGCATATTTTGAAACATTTCTTTTACTTCTGTCAGGAAATAAGTAATGCTACAGCAATATTTTCTTCCTACTTCATGAGGTATTTCATGTAACACATACTGACTATCAGCTCCCTAAACCTCCATTTTTAGCATTAGCTAATTAACCTTTGTGCTATATATAATTAATACAATAACCCCACATGAGCTAAAACTTTCCAATCATTACATTTCCTTTTTCTGCAGAGTAATCAAATCAGTATAGATGTGGGAAATAAAAAATATTCTTCCCCCAACAAAAATGCACAACTCTTACTGCAAACAAATTTCCTCCTTCTAAAGCCAACTATACAATAGACTCCAGATGGAGTAGACGTACATTTTATTCACACAAGCTATTAAGTCTTATTTACTCATAATGTGGACCTTTACTTACCTACAGTATGTATGTATACATATATAGAGTAATATATTTGTTCTGTTCCTTACAGGCTTTTAAAAATCCTAATGTACATTAAACTAATCACAATGATGATATTAAGAAAGAATTTCAGGGTGGCTAAAAAGGAACAGCACCTGCATAGAGTGAGATCATCATCATAAGGATTTTTTTTCAGGGCAACAATCTAAGTATTATTTACTGTAATCTTTTGAAATGAAGTGAGTTTCAGTGCTGATATCACAGCTTGACCCCATCACCATATGGAAGTAATTAAAATACAGATGAAGACAGATTTTACCTCTTCAGAGATAGCTGAGGACAAGCTGTCAAAATAACTGTGTCCAGAATTATTATTACTAAGCCAAAACTGTTAATTAATTACACTAGACAAAAATCAATGATCTCAGTCACTGTACATGAAAAATTTTCTGTAAGGCATTGACATGGATTCTTACTCAGAAAGAAATGTGAAATTGGTAAACTCACAGTAACTTCTGTTCGTAAGGTCAAGCTGGTAATTTCCCATAAAATAATACAGCATTTTGCATTGCTCTGGGTAGAAGAGGTTTTCGGCAATACCTTTTTCCATTCTACAAGTCTCCTTTTATTTGCTTTTAGAAATACATTAATCCTGTGAAGGTAACTTTACTCACACTGTTCTTCCCACTCCTGGTCATCGTCGCTGTGTTGACTATGCTGCTGAGCTTGCTTGAGGCTCAGATACAACTCTTTTGCTCGGATTTCTTCCTGCTGCCTTATTTGTTCTTCACCCTTTTGTCTTTCCTCTTCTTCTCTTTTCTAGGCAAAATGAAGTAAAACAGAGGTGACTAAAGAGGAAGAATGTGCCAAAAGTTAGGACACTGCTTCAGTTGCTTCCTCCCACAGAGTAGCCACGTTACCTTGGACAAATCACTGTCTCGTCTACCTTTGGCTTTCTCACCTGCCACAACAGGCATAATAGAAGTTTCCTACCTCTTGGGAACTTCTGAGAAAGGTATGTTTTGAGACGCACAGGTATCACAGGAATAAGGAACACGTAAGTAGCTAAGACCTGAAATCTATACGGGAAACATGTTTTATCACGTGGCACCAAAGCCTGTGCTATCCTACAATCCATAAGCAGTGCTCATTTTAAGTCCACGTGTACTCCCATTGGAGATATCGCTGTCACTCAAGCAGTATACACACCATCTACAGAATCTGTACAATTCAGTAACTGATTTACTGGTGTTCTTAGTTTAGCAACTGTCACCATGTGTTGTCATGCCCGACACAGAGAATAATGTTTTCCAAATATCAAGATCATTACATTCTGGAAGAAAAGCCGGATCCTTCAGCACACACCAGTCACTTTGCAAAATGTAGCTAAAAGTAACATACAAAGAAGTTCCCTTCCAAGAACACCTGAAAGGAGATGGAAATCTGATAAAGATTGCCTCTACAGCTGGCCTTCCACATACTATCAATAACACAGGAGCTTGATTAGTGCAGAAATAGGAATCCATATCTGTTTTCTAATAAATTTTCCCAATTTCCTTAGGTAGCGAAGAAGCAGATTTAATTCATTGTTCAACCGAACCCTGCAAAAAACCCAAACCTGAACTTCATGAACTGTTACTCATATTATTGAAATAACTTGAATTATGAATAAGAATAGTTTTTTATTTAATTTTATAATGGAACCAACACTATACCCTTTTGGGTAACAAACTTATGAAGAAGAATTTTGTTACAAGTCACTGCGTAAAATCACCCTGAATTACTAACCTAGTTACCTAACCTAACCTATAAGTAAGGGAAGCCCTAAGTAGATCGTGAATTGTTGCAAAATGTTAATCCTATCAAATTTCTAGGGTGAAGCAACTGACATCCAGTTGAACAAAATCTGGTGAAACTCTGCTTTTTACATTAGGAGGTTTGGGGGAAGATCTTTCTGTCTTCCTTAAATAACTTTTGTTTATTAAAGGTCAGAAGTGGGATTTCATAAGACCGTTGCATTTCCTAACTTTGCTCCCCTCCGGTGGGATTTTAATGTTTCATTGCAATTGGACAGGCAACAGTTGAGCACAGGAAAAAAACCAAACAAACAACCCCCCCTGATTGCTTTAAACGGGAAAATGATTTTGTCAAATGTACCAACACATTCTATCAGTCAGCTGAGCTGACATATTTGAGCAAATGTTTCTTAGCCACAGCCTTTGGACTGGTAATTTTTTTTTTTCTTAAGACATGGTATGAAGTGAAGTCTGAAAATTACGTTCAGATGGGATTGCTCCTGCTCTCAAAGGGGAATCAGACATATTTAGCTTCCTTTTTATTATATTGTATTTCGGCACTGTGAACTTTGTGGAAAGGCATGTTTTCTAAGTTTGAAAACAAACTTTCATCACAGCAGGATTCACAGCATGACCAAAACAATCCGTGGTCTATTTTAATAAGTACTACAAATATGAGTGGAGAGATTTAAAAAATGGGGCCCAAATCTGACTTCTGTTATTCTCTAAACTTAGTCTGTGGGTTCAGGAGATGCAAAACTGAGCTTTCATGATGTTACTCATAATCCTGCAAAAAGTAACTTGCATACCTATTTTTTTTAACACGTAGGTTCTTCCTGTTCAGTGTTTGAAGATGCTACTTATATGAAAGTTCACACTATGTATAAATGTATGTTATAATTCAGCCTCTTTTTAGGCTGAAAGGGGCTGAACTATCCAAAAGCTATATTAATTCAGTAAAAGTACATATTACTTGATTAATACTTCCCTACAGTAAATAGTTTGTATTTTATAATACATTGGAAAAGTACTCATTCGAAGGTTGTCTGTCCTATCTTAACGCCTGCCAAAAGCAACCCCAATGGAGTAATATGAATGTCCAAACAATGTTGTTGTTTGATGCCCCTAAGAGGGACTCATACGTGTTTTCCCAATGGTGAAACAGGTTTCTGGAAAGTCTGTCTGGAAAACAGAAGAAACCTTTTGTCCAGCGTGGGGAAGGAAAGGCTTTTTCTTCTCTCCTTCCCCCACCCCAGTTCTCTCTAGCTCTGCAGAAGTTATCTGTTGTTAACCAGAAATCTGGAATTAAAGGAAGACAACTCCAATTCTTTTCGGAAGATGGCTTTCCAAAGCAAACAATATTGTTGTTTGCAACCTCTAGAAGCTCAGTGAGGGACAGAAGCAGCAGCAGGAATCAGGACTGTTTGGTTGTTCTGGTCGGGGATCGCACGACGGCACGTTTGAGGAAGAAAGATAAAAAGACTGAAAAGAAGTAGGCAATTTAGCAGTGACAAGCAACAGCATCTTCAGAGTGGGAAAACGGAACAAATGCAAATCTCCACCCTTTGAAATAATTCAACCTCTTTTCCACTTCCCTAAGTAACATAAATCAACATTTCTCCGTTTAGCACAGCTGAGCTCCACCAGTTTACACCAGCAGAGGATCCGTCTTCTTGATAATACAACAAATCAAAAGACGTGAAATATTGCGTATTAATAGTGATGTACCTATGTAGTGAATAATAGTTCCATAACACACATGATGAACAATACATTAGGCTGCTCTTATTATTTCTGAGAAAGAAAAGCCTAGTATTGTTCTTCAGTCAATTTTAATGCTACTATCTTTGATTATTTCTAACATCATCCTCCCGTTGTTATCTCCCGAGTCCTAAAAAGATTAGTTGAGTGGACAGTTCATTATTTTTGAAAAGTCAATGCTTTTTGGAAGCACCGATTTCAAAGCCCAGCAGCTTCTTCAGAATAAAAAAAATACATTAAAAAATAAATTATCTCTTTAAATACCCCACAGAATTAGGGATTCCATATTTCAGTTGCTAGTAAATGGCTCTATTCCCTTCTTGGAAAAGGTCTGCAATCAGCTATTCTTTATTCTATGAGGAGAGTATTTATTCACTTAGCTTCACTACCTAGAAAAATCCAGTACATCTAGGATATCTTTTCAGGAAGATGGACAGACACAGGGGTAATCCTGGGTTATCAAAATGTTTTCTATTCAACATCTCAAACCACAAGGTAAACTTAATGGGGGGGGAGGGGGGGGGGCGGAATCTCACAGCAGTTTCCCTGAATCACACAAGACTTTTGTCACAAGTTTGGTTTTTTTTAGTGTAGCTATTGTTGAAGCATTTGTAGTAAAAAGATGAACGTGTCTAAAAAAAACCCAAAAATAAACCGAAAACTAGAATTCAGGCAGAGTTTGAGTTCTTAATGGAAAGCAGTAATGCCTACTAAGAAAATTCTACCTCTTTTTTTTTGTTTTTTTTTAGTGAGAAGAAGGAGATTTAAGTCAAAGAGACAACAACAACAAACTTAACGCTGGCACCTGATTCTGAATTCACAAAGCTTTTTCATATAATTTTCCTTTTTAAAGGAAGAAAACTTTTAAATTCTATTTATTCAAATTAGCGCACAGATGCACACAAGTACATTCTACAACTCCTTAAAGGCGTGTGTGAGGAGAAACAACCCTTGTTAGCATGACACAGGAAAGAAAAGTCATCCTTTTGTCAAGTATGAGTAAAAAGTGTATGTTTGTCTTTAAAATGAACAACAATTGAAGTTTTCACATTTACTCCACTGGAAGAATGCAGCAACCAGTTTATCTGCTTCTCCCCCTGAACCCAATCCTGCACTGAGCTGAGTGAAGAGCTATAATAATCTACAAACACCACCTTCTGCCTGGCAGTTGAGAGAGATTGTACGGTGTGCCGTGACCCTTTCAGCTCTTCCAGAATAATTAGGAAGGTGACAATTCAGTACATAGTTGCAAATTGCCAAGAAATACCAACCTGCTGCAACAAATCACACTGGTAATTCAATAGGCAGCAGTAATCCTCTCCAGCTTTAACTCCTCTGGAGAATTTGAACATGCTAAATGATCTTATCTAGCCTCTGGCAGTTGAGCATTTACCACAAACTTCTTGCTTGTTACTGTAAATGTGTGCCTCACGATGTTTGATAGCTCTACTACAGCCAGCTCTAAATAATATTTAATATTAGCCATGGTTAACTTCTAATGTTTCAGTCTAATGCAGATGAGAGGAGATTAGGTCAGCATTTAGTTTTTGCTGCAGAAAGATTTTAAAAAACGCACTGAGGAAAAGCCAAAATACAGCAGTTGATTTTTTTCCAATGGAAAATTGAGCTTCTGGCTGCCACGGCTCTCGGGGTTTCTCTGGGGAGTCTTACGCGATGCAGGGGAGCTGAATGACTGCCACCCCGCTCAGGGCAAAACCTACAAGACATATTTGTTACAACAGTCCTCTCCGAAGCAAAGGATGCCTGGGATTCCCTCAATGCTTCAGGCTGGCAGGAATTGTCTTTGGCAGCCCTGAGAGCTGCAGCCAGCGGGCTGCATTACAGCTGCTGTGAATCTCCTGAGACCCCTCAGCAATCATCCCTGAGCCAGGGCAGACATTCAGGCTACCTGCCACAGAGCTGAGAGCGCAGGTCGTCTTCAGATCTGAGCCCTTAGGACTCCCTGCTCTGAAGAAGGGAATCTGGAAATCCTGGGGTCCCCGGCTCCAGGACAGCCTGTTCTCAGCAAGGCTGACACAGCAGGCTGAATTCTGAGATCAGCGTTCTCCACAAACCCACCTGACAGTTTCCAACAGAGCTGTGAGTATCAGCAGAAATATGCCCAACCCTTCCCAACCTTTTTCTGAGAAAATTCTCTCACGTGCTTCAGAAAAGAAAGTGTTTGCAGAGACATTATTTTCTTCTCTACTGCCAGTGTCTCAAAAGGAACACAGTCTGCAGCACTTCACTGGTCTGTGCATATATTTGCACAGAGACAAATGTGTGGAAGGCAGTCATGTTTCATGCAGAAGTTACACTTCAGTCATGGGTATGCCCCAGGACACGCTATTCACACGTGGCTCGTATAGGGAGGTAACAACATACTCTGGTTCACAAAGACCCTCTTTTAGATGAGATAGAAAACAAAGCTAAGGACTATTCCTGATTAGGAGAGATCTGAGATTTATTGCACGAGCTGGAGCAGACTCTACCTGGGTAACTGTCGTGGTTTAACCTCAGTCGGCAACTGAGCACCACGCAGCCGCTCACTCACTCCCCCCACCCGGTGGGATGGGGGAGAGAATTGGAAGAGAACAAGTGAGAAAAACTCATGGGTTGAGATAAAAACAGTTTAATAATAATAATAATATGATAATAATAATAATAATATGATAATAATAATAATACACAAAGCAAGTGATGCACAGTGCAATTGCTCACCACCCACCGACCGATGCCCAGCCAGTCCCCGAGCAGCAGCCCCCCCGGCCAGCTTTCCCCAGTTTATGTACTGAGCATGATGTCCCATGGTATGGAATGTCCCTCTGGCCAGTTTGGCTGTGCCCCCTCCCAGCTTCTTGTGCACCTCCAGCCTGCTCAGTCAGTAGAGCATGGGAAACTAAAAAGTCCTTGCCTAGTGTAAGCATTACCTAGCAACAACTAAAACATCAGTGTGTTATCAATTTTGTTCTCATCCTAAATCCAAAACACAGCCCTGTGCCAGCTGCTAGGAAGGAAATTAACTCTATCCCTGCCGAAACCAGGACAGTAACTTGCCATAGGTCCAGTGACAATCTACTAAGAGTTTGTCTCTGGACCTTAGGGACTCCTCACAGCTTGAATTCCTGATGTAAACTATCCTCATTAGTGGCTCAGATTTTCCCATTTACCCATGGAAAATATCAGAGCTTTGCTAGCTTTTACTAGCGATCCAGAATAACGTCAGTGGCTTCAGCAGCGCAATCATTACTGATGTCACCAGGGAAAAGATTTTTAAAATTAATATCACAGTTCCTCACAAGTAGGATAGAAAAATCCTGAAGACCTGATTCCCAACAGAAACTAACAGCTGCCTCACTTCCAACATTGTTAGAGAGACAACTGCATAGAAAAAAAGAATTTCTGAACTGTGGTGGCACAAAAGAAAACAAAATGAAGTATTACTGAATTATTGTAATTGTGATTCAGTGGACCCAACTGAGACATTTTCAGAATGAGCTGGGTGCCAAGCCCCAGCAAGAAGCTGTTGTCATATTCCTGGATTCTACGTATGCTGTCCTTGGGAAAGAGTTCAGTGTATTCTTGGCACAGCAAAGCACAGAGCTGAACTTACAGCTTATTTGCACTTAAAGATAACAGGCCCGCTCACGTGCTTGATGTTTACTTGGAGACAAGAGGTTTTTTCAGATCAGGACAGACTGCTCACTGCTATATCATCAGAAGCTCACAGTACTGTAAGTGGTGATGGTGACATTTTACTGTATTCCTAAACTCTACACCTGGCAGCAACTGTCTGAAGAATCAGGTCCACAGCACTTTGGGGCACAGCAAAGCACTCAGACATGTGTTGAAAGCCCATCGAAGTCAATAGGACTGAAGCGTGTGCTCTCTATTAAGCATAAGCTGTACTTATTAGAGATTTCCTGAACTGAAGCACTGACTAATGTCTTCTCTGAAGGTTGATTCTAAACCTGTCTTCTTTGATGAGAATGGAAACAGCCAGGACATAGAAACTCTTGGATCCACACCTTAAAAAAGCTCACTTCACTCACCACAATCCCAACTGGAATTAAAGGTCATGAACTTGCACCAAAAAAAAACCAAAACAAAAAAGTGGAAGGAAATTATAATGCACCGTTATTCTCTTGCTGCCTATCAAGAGAATAAGGATTATTTCTCCTTAAGCGCTACTCTCATTAAAACTCCTACCAAATATTTTTTGATGCATGAAGAAAAACAATGCCCATGAAAGTTTACCTACAGCTTTTGGTTAACACACATTTCATCTCCCAAGGAATTTTTAAGAAGCAATCTAGCTTTACTGTCAGCTGTGCTTATGTTATTAAATTTGGCAAGTATCTGATGTTGTCATACAGACAGCACTTTACTGTTAATATTCTCTTGCATTATGTAGACCACATGAAGAACAAGCTGAGAGAGTATCTCTGTTATTTCTAAATGTAGCTGAAGGATACCACCCTGCCCTGGCTGGCTGATGCTCATATCTTTAATTTGCCCTAGCTCTGCACGTTGTTCAAGATTCTTAATGACAGCAACTGATAACAGCAGGAAATTATGCCTATGATCTCATAGCCTTTGTGAATTAGCAAAAAGATTAATGATAGTAATTGGCTCTCTTATTTGTCCTTTGCAATAGGTGCATAACAGACTAGCTGTCCTTAAACTGCAAAAATAGAGCAGTCAACATTTATATTCTAGCATCATAAATTAAAAGCATTTCTGCTTAAGAAACACCAAGGAAAGCAATACTTTTCTAATAGCGTTGGAAAAGAAAACAGGGATCATCATTCACTTCGATATGTGAGATATCATTTATCTAGCACAGACAGCCCTAAAGTCCCATGATAGGTCAAGAGGAATAAAAGTGTTTTAAAAAGGAGTGTTTGTGATAAAATATGGTTAGAAATTAAACACATCAGCAGAAAGGACAGAGTTTCAATCTCCCAAGTCAAAATGCTGCAAGAGGATGAAGCATTAGCAGAGACTGAACTTTTCATACCCCGGTTTGGAGACTGCTTTAAACACGGTCTGGTCATCATCACAGAAGGATGATTACCAATGCATTAAATATTTTAAACCTTTTAAAGTGGGCTTGCTAACTGATCTGCATCTCATTCCACACCCTGAATCATTCATGAAAGGTACATTTCTTCGTGATTTCAAAGACTGCAGTCATACATGAGAAGATTCATTAATACATCTTCTTCCCAACACCTTAGTTCTCTTCACTTTTTGTTGGAGGTAGATGCCAGAAACATAACTTACCTATTTTCCTGTCTGGGTACCTTTCCACTCATTCAGCTTGTAAATATTTCATGTACTTCTTCCACTGCACAATAGTAGTTATAAAAAGAGTAAAATGGGAAGGAGAAGGAAAGCCAAGTGAGCTTAAATAAGCCAGTGGGCAGAGAACTTAATGACTCCCCCGTATTAGCCTGTGAGATTCACTTGTCTTTGAAACGCCTTTACTGTTTTTAAGTAGTTCTACAGCACTATGTACGAGATTTGCTCTTTCAAGACCAAGTAATAGATAAGCTGCTTTTCTGAGTAGCAAAGGTGTGGTATTACAGTACTAGAGATCAATCCTGCACTTGGATCTCTGCTGGTGGAACCCTATGTTAGTCCAAGTCCCTCCTAACAGATCTCAGAGTATAGACCTAATTGAAGACCCAGGGCTGGAAGTGTAATTAGACTATGTTGTTGCATTAATACAGCAAATGCCGGGAGCACACTCAATAAAGGGGCATTTAAAAAATAATCGCTGCATAATATCTTGTTTCCAAACTCATTTTTGAAGCCAAAGAGTTCATTTCTGCTGGGTCTTGTCTTAAAAATTGTGGTCCATTTATTTAAATTTTTGCAAACATTCTCTTCAAGTGCTTGATTTAAGGGGAACCATGGGGGAAAAAAAGGTTTCTGTTTCTTTGATAAAATAGAGATGTTGGCACCTTTATGAATAGGGCTAAAGAAATCCTGGCCAAAGGTTAGTATTTGAAATTCAAAGTAGAAACTGAACCAAATTCTCATCCCACTTACAGCAGTGCAATTCTTGCTCCTACCAGGCACACAGTTGGATGGAGGATACCTCCTCACTTCCCAAGAAACAGCGGGAACACAGATCACTGTGACATTACCTTTCCATCAATATGAAAATGAGCAGAATTTGGTGCCATTCCTTTTAAATTGTTTCAACAACTGAAAGACTAGTTTTCCTTAAGAGAAAATGATGGCTGCTGGCCACTAAAAGTCTCACAAGTTGCTCACTCTGCTTTTTGAAAAAGTCTCTCTGAAACAGAAGAACTACAGTGAGCTTGTGGACATTTACCCCATCAAGTGCACTGTAAATCAACCACAGAGATATAAGTGAACAGGCCTGTATTGGCCTTTGTTCAAGAGGGCTTTGCCTTCCAGAAAGCAGAGGAAAGAGTGTTTAATTAGTTGCTCTGCTCATTATTCATACATTAATAAAGGCACTTGAAAGGTATAGTTTCATTACCCATTGACATCAAATTTCAAAGGCCCTGTTCTCTCCTATGAATTCAGATTAATTGTGCAAAGGTAAATCAGCAACTTTATGCAGAGGAGGCTACAGGAACCACCCTTGCTTTGTGCTACATAACCACTCAGTCCCACAGTTTCTAGAATGACAAGTAACTTAGAATCATAGAATCACAGAATAGTTTGGGTTGGAAGGGACCTCTGAAGGTCATCTAGTCCAACCCCCCTGCCATGGGCAGGGACATCTTCAACTAGATCAGGTTGCTCAGAGCCCCGTCCAGCCTGACCTGGAATGTTTCCAGGGATGGGGCATCCACCACCTCTCGGGGCAACCTGGGCCAGTGCTTCACCACCCTCAGCGTAAAACATTTCTTCCTTAGATCTAGTCTCAATCTACCCCCCTTTAGTTTAAAGCCATTCCCCCTTGTCCTGTCGCAACAGGCCCTGCTAAAAAGTTTGCCGCCATCTTTTTTATAAGCCCCCTTGAAGTACTGATAGGCTGCAAGAAGGTCTTCCCGAAGCCTTCTCCTCTCCAGGCTGAACCACCCCAACTCTCTCAGCCTTTCTTCATAGGAGGGATGTTCCATCCCCCTGATCACTTTCGTGGCCCTCCTCTGGACCCGCTCCAACAGGTCCGTGTCTTTCTTATGCTGAGGGCTCCAGAGCTGGACGCAGTGCTGCAGGTGGGCTCTCACCAGAGCAGAGCAGAGGGGCAGAATCCCCTCCCTCGACCTGCTGGCCACGCTGCTTTGGATGCAGCCCAGGAGACGATTGGCCTTGCTGACTCTAGTTTGTAATCAAAGCGCGAAAATTTACCACTGAGTTCTTCAGCATTCCTCCTATCACAGAGGGACAAGGGGGGGAATCTATCCACACTTTCCACACCTTTAATCACCATCCCAGGAAGGGAAAAATGACACAGCAAGCCATCAGCAGGGGAGAGGCGTGTAGATGGAAGTTACTGGATGCAGATCTCCTAGGAGTCGTATTTTGCTACAGGCTTTCTCCATGGAAACCCAGCTTCACCAATCTTGTGCAGTCCCACAGTGCACATCCCAGACTCAGAAGACTGTGCTAATTTCTCTTGCAGACTAAACCAATTACATTTTTTTTTCTCATTTTTTAAACAAGTTTTTATCTTTATAAAGTAACATGAAAAGGGTAGACAGAGGCCTCCTTTTCCTATTTAGTTTTCAAATTGTTATTTTCAACAAGAGAATGTGAAAAAAAAATACTATTTCAAACAAACATTAAAATACTATAACCGAGCTTATAGAAAATTCATGAAGGTCAATAAAAATCAGGCAAATGAACTTCTCCCAGCAAAGCCAACTAGACTTTTCTCGTATGTTGAGTAGAAGGATCCACCCCTCATTATTTTAAAGAAAGTAGTGACAGAACTTTCAAGTTAAATATGTGAACAACTCATCGAAAATACACAGAATATGTTCAAGCAAACTAACTTAAAATGAGACGTTTCGCAATTGTACATTTTTTCCCCCTGTATGATTGACTCAGCACAGCTGACTGAACAATTCTGTTAATGTGTGAGCTGAATAACCAGTTTGATTGTCCTGACACTTTTGAATGAGATATGTAATTTTTTCGCATCACTCACCCAGCTGTTCTAGTGAACACCATGCAGTTATTTGTATATTCCAGGATGAAAAATTACAACCCTGGGTTTTAAAGCTTATTAAAAAACATGCACTGAAGGTGACAATAACTTTGAATCTATACAAAAACACTATTAAAAAAGCTAAATTATTCTATGCAAACCTTCAGTTCCTCCTGAATTTTTTCCTCCTCCAATTTGGCAGCTTTCCGATCTTCTATTTCTATTTTCCATTTTTCTGCCACTATTCTGGCTTTTTCTTGAGCCATAGCATGCCGGAATTTCTTCGTAATTTCAGCCTCCTTTTGTCTCCTTCAGAAAAGAATTTGAAAACAAAAATAATTAAAGACACTGATTACTTTTTTAAATTGATCACATTAAAAGGATCAATACTTGCTCACTGGCTGCAACAAATAATTAGCATAAGACTTCATGGAAATTACAAGGAAAGATTTAAAACATATTTAACAAGAGACCTACCACAAATCAGATTTAAGGAAACTATCCAGAAAGCAGACATTTTCAATTTTTGATAAATGACTAATTAAAATAGCACCTTCTAAATCAGAGAAGTATTTCTTGGATGTCTTTGAGTCATACTCTATATTTTTCCTTCCCTGGCTGAAAAAATAGATTTTTCTGTCAGTCTAGCAAAGCATGACTGGGAATTTGTTGTCTCTCAAATATCAATGCAAATGTCTGCCAAATTCTTATACTAGATTGTTTATTAGTACTGACAATGTAAAAAGAACGCAGAGCACAGGTTGAAGCTTTTAATCCCTGCTTAAATATGTAATCACTATAAGCAAGGAGAATCTCATATGAAAAGGAATAATATAGAATAATCTGATATTTAAGCTGTCACTTTTCAGTGCTGCACTACAAAAGGACGTGCAGGAGGCAGGTGGCCTACTTCCCAACAATATCAAGCATCAAAACACTTTTGAATCTCTCCCAAAGCTGGAAGAGGCCCTGCTGGAAACACCAGCATGGCACTGTGTGTAATCAGCTTCTGAACTGCTGGGATAAGAATTAATACAAGCAATATGCAAATAAAACCAATTTCAAAAAGGATTTTATGTACCAAATCCCCATTGTGGGCACAGATGTGTGATAGAACAAACATTTCTAATTTAATAATCTCAAAACCAGATTGTTCCATTTTTATTTATTTACAAACTGGTCAATGGTTTAGCAAAATTCCCCAAAAGAAAAACGTTTGCTTCACTTTTTTTTATGAAAGAGGGTTTTTGTTTTTCAGTATTCAATAAAAATAAAGTTACACTTTTCATGTGCTGAAAACTTGCCAAAACAAGTGAAAGCAAGTGTTCACAAAACATACTTACCAGTTTTACCCACCATTACCTGACACCTTTCTACAAGGCCATGTCTCCCATTATGCCAAGCGGACCCTGAATTCAGACTCTTAAATCCTCACCATAGTTCTTCTGCCTCCTTCTGTGCTTGTTGCCTGGCTCGCTCTGCTATTAGCTCCTCTGATATCTGTTCATACGGCTTGTCACCTGGGGCTTCTCCCATAACCCAGACCCAGACCTCACCATCCTTCCCACGTAGCCACTGCACGTGTTTGCCATTACCTGCAACAGCCACCAAAAACAAACCAAAAATATAAATACTGGCTCAAATTCTTATGTAAATATAGATGAAAAGATGGGAAATCTGCAATTTAGAAACATTAAGCTTGCAATGTACAATTCAGAATAAAACATTACTAAGAGGTTGGATGAAATCTTCAGATTTGACCAATCTACCATGCTGGGGAACAAAAACGTTTGTACACTCCAGATCACACAATCTTTAGAGACTCCCTGTCCCACAAAAATAAGGAATTATTAATTCTGACATGCATTTCCCAGAATTTAGGTATTATGATCCCTTTTCAATTGTTATAAGTATATGTGCTTGCTTCACTCAGCAAGGGATGAATGAAGAGAATGGAAAAAGAGATGGAGTGACAGCAACAACCAGTGACATTATGTGACTAGCAATGCTCAGCACACAGAGAATGTCAAGTGTCGAGGGTATAGGGACTTCATCGGAACCCCTGCAAAAAATCCAGGAATTTCCTGCTCCCACTGTGTGAAGGAGGAGTTTCAGAAAGCCTATATACTCAGAGCACACCACTCAACGCTGCAGAAGCTTTTCTGTTCAGGCAGGCAATTGAAAGGGATTAAGTTTCCGGTTCAGTTTACATGAAAGACCCCGTGCAAAAATCTACAGTTACTGTCTTGACAGAGTGATTTTTAAGAACACCAAAAAAGCCTGCATGCTCTTTACAAAATAGACTACATTTGGTCAACCTTCATGTTCAAGAATCAACTATAGGATTCCTGCCGACTACAAAGGACACTAGATTATATGACAGAATCACAGAATCATTAAGGTTGGAAAAGACCTCTAAGATCATCGAGTCCAACTGTCGACCCAACACCACCATGCCCACTAAACCATGTCCCTAAGCGCCTCATCTACTCGTCTTTTAAATACCTCCAGGGATGGGGACTCAACCACTGCCCTGGGCAGCCTCTTCCAATGTTTCACCACTCTTTCAGTAAAGAAGTTTTTCCTCATGTCCAATCTAAACCTCCCCTGGCACAACTTGAGGCCGTTTCCTCTCGTCCTATCGCTTGTTACTTGGGAGAAGAGACCGACCCCCACCTCGCTACAACCTCCTTTCAGGTGGTTGTAGAGAGCGATGAGGTCTCCCCTCAGCCTCCTTTTCTCCAGGCTAAACAACCCCAGTTCCCTCAGCCGCTCCTCATCAGACTTGTTCTCCAGACCCCTCACCAGCCTCGTTGCCCTTCTCTGGACACGCTCCAGCACCTCGACGTCCTTCTTGTAGTGAGGGGCCCAAAACTGAACACAGTATTCGAGGTGCGGCCTCACCAGTGCCGAGTACAGGGGCACGATCACTTCCCTACTCCTGCTGGCCACACTATTTCTGATACAGGCCAGGATGCCATTGGCCTTCTTGGCCGCCTGGGCACACTGCCGGCTCATGTTCAGCTGGCTGTCGACCAGCACCCCCAGGTCCTTTTCCGCCAGGCAGCTTTCCAGCCACTCTTCCCCAAGCCTGTAGCGCTGCATGGGGTTGTTGTGGCCGAAGTGCAGGACCCGGCACTTGGCCTTGTTGAACCTCATACAGTTGGCCTGGGCCCATCGATCCAGCCTGTCCAGGTCCCTCTGCAGAGCCTTCTTACCCTCAAGCAGATCAACACTCCCGCCCAACTTGGTGTCGTCTGCAAACTTACTGAGGGTGCACTCAATCCCCTCATCCAGATCATCAATAAAGATATTAAACAAGACCGGCCCCAGTACTGAGCCCTGGGGAACACCGCTCGTGACCGGCCACCAACTGGATGTAACTCCATTCACCACAACTCTCTGGGCCCGGCCGTCCAGCCAGTTTTTGACCCAGCGCAGAGTACACCTGTCTAAGCCGTGAGCCGCCAGCTTCTCGAGGAGAATGCTGTGGGAGACGGTGTCAAAGGCCTTGCTGAAGTCCAGGTAGACCACATCCACAGCCTTTCCCTCATCCACTAGGCGGGTCACCTGGTCATAGAAGGAGATCAGGTTGGTCAAGCAGGACCTGCCTCTCATGAATCCGTGCTGGCTGGGCCTGATCCCCTGGTTGTCCCGCTCATGCCTTGTGAGCGCCCTCAAGATGAACCACTCCATAATCTTCCCCGGCACTGAGGTCAGGCTGACAGGCCTGTAGTTCCCCGGATCCTCCTTCCAGCCCCTCTTGTAGATGGCCGTCACATTGGCAAGCCTCCAGTTGTCCGGGACCTCCCCCGTTAACCAGGACTGCTGATAAATGATGGAGAGTGGCTTGGCGAGCTCCTCCGCCAGCTCCCTCAGCACTCTCGGGTGGATCCCATCCGGCCCCATGGACTTGTGAGCATCCAGGTCGCGTAGCAGGTCATTGACTGCTTCCTCTTGGATTATGGGGGTTCATCTTGCTCGCTGCCCCTGTCTTCCACCTCAGGGGGCTGAATACCCTGAGGATAACTGGTCTGCCTGTTAAAGACTGAGGCAAAGGCAGCATTAAGTATCTCAGCCTTTTCCTCATCCTCGGTGACAATGTTCCCCCCTGCATCCAATAAAGGATGGAGATTCTCCTTAGTTCTTTTTTTGTCATTAATATATTTGTAAAAACATTTTTTCTTGCCTCTAACGACAGCAGCCAGATTGCGTTCTAGCTGGGCTTTTGCCTTTCTCATTTCCTCTCTGCACGACCTAACGAGATCCCTGTACTCTTCTTGAGTTGCCTGCCCCTTCTTCCACAAGTGGTAAACTCTCCTTTTTTTCCTGAGTCCCAGCAAGAGCTCCCCGTTCAGCCAGGCCGGTCGTCTTCCCCGCCCGTTCTTCTTACGGCGTATGGGGACAGCCTGCTCCTGCACCTTTAAGACTTCCTTCTTGAAGATCGTCCAGCCTTCCTGGACCCCTTTGCCCTTCAGGACCGTCTCCCACGGGACTCTCTCAACCAACGTCCTGAACAGGCCAAAGTCTGCCCTCCGGAAGTCCATGGTTGCGGTTTTGCTGGCCCCCCTCCTTACTTCACCGAGAATTGAGAATTCTATCATTTCATGGTCGCTAAGCCCAAGACGGCCTCTGACCACCACATCTCCCACCAGTCCTTCTCTGTTTGGAAACAGCAGGTCGAGCGAGGCACCTCCCCTGGTAGGCTCACTTACCAGCTGTGTCAGGAAGTTGTCTTCCACACACTCCAGGAACCTCCTAGACTGCTTCCTCTCTGCCGTGTTGTATTTCCAGCAGACGTCCGGGAAGTTGAAGTCCCCCACGAGAACAAGGGCTAGCGATTGAGAGACTCCTGCCAGCCGCTTGTAGAACGCTTCATCCACCCCTTCATCCTGGTTGGGTGGTCTATAACAGACTCCCAGCAGGATATCTGCCTTGTTGCCCTTCCCCCTCATCCTCACCCATAAACACTCGACCGTATCATCATCACAATCGTTGAGCTCTATTCTATCTGACTACATTTTCACAGTCATATACACTACCTGACTTAGTGTGGTTTGGTCTTTTCCTTCTGCTTTTATATGTGTAACACAGATATTTTATGCATTTTAGAGGTTCATAATAAGGAATTGGTAGAAACACCTCTTATGCATCCATTTTTATGTTTATTTCTTGCAGATTTGTTGAAACTGTTCTTCACAAAAGGAGATTCCACCACAAAGACCATTGCCAAGATGGACAATGGGTTTATTTTAAAGAACACAGACTAAAAGGCCATAAAGGCTCGGCAGTTCATCTCACTTTCTGTATAGTACAGTCCACTAGATTTCACCCTCTTACCCAAATATTGAGGTTAGTAAATTGTGCGTGGCCACATAGCTTCTAAAAGGCATCCTGGCTCATTTGAAAACGTGAAGAAATGGACATTTTCCTCTGATGTTCCCATAAGAATTAAAAGAAACCTGGTACTATTTGAATGGCCAGTCTTTGCTTCTGCTCTTTTTACATCTTTCTCTACTAGCATCAGCTTAGCTACTCTTGCCTTCAGCTACCTGTTGTTCTGCAGTAGGACAGTATCCATTTAACCAGATTAAGTTTCCCGATGCACAATCAATGAAGTGTTTTTGACATCCCAGACTGACGGGAGAAAACTGCAGGAGGGAATGAAGCGGGGCTGTTGACAGCAGGCAGTGCCAGTGCCAACCCACACTCGCAAGTGTTGACAATACGAACTGAAGGCAACGAACATATCAGATCTCTCAATGAAAGCTAATATTCTTATGAAATTTGAAAATGTGATTTATACGAATTCCCAGTGTTGGCCTAATGGTACTGACTTCAAGGGGGGGTGGACATTTAAGCTAATAACATTTTCCTTCAATAACTCTCAAAAGCATTTGCTCTTTCAGTCTATCAGATTATGTCTCAGGTTATAAATGTGAATATATTTTATTGTTGTTCCTATTCTGTACATTTCTGTCTTCCTGTCAGCACAACATTTATGTCGTATTTTTTGGATACAGCATTTGAACACCATCTGCCGAGCACTGACTGGCCATATCAGTATTTGCCCACAAGGTTTTCACTTACTGCATTTCATGGTAAAGTATCTTGAGAGGTATGGAATTATTTCCCAGGAGTACTGATCCTACATAAGCAATGGCAGCTTTTGTTTTAAAAGTGGCCCATGTCCTCTTTCCTGGGAGGAATCTGGATATCCTAGTTGTTCCCCTTTATTTAGTACTTTAACGAAAACATTGCAAACAACATGCCTCATGTTAATTTATTTGTATCATAACTGGTAGATACCAAATACTTCTACTGTTCTGAGACAACGTCACTACTTCTGCTCATTTATGAGCTTATCAGATGGAAAGAGAATAAAAAAGCCCTTTTCAGGTAAGCAGACAAATTTTATCTTTGCTTCTTTCCAGGTTTTCCATGCCAAAGAGTTATTAATATGTTTCTCAGAGGCACAACTTATCCATTACTACCCAGCCCCATAAAACAAATAGTTGATTTGTAGATGTGTCTTGAGAAATTGTTCTCTTTCTTCCTTTTAAAACAATGGAGATCTCTTCTAAAGCTATAGACGGTAGATGTATAAACTCTTTTGAAAACATCAGTATAACATATTGTTGGTTCAGCACAAACTACTGTATACTAGGGTACAGTATACTACTGTATACGCATCCATAGTTCAAGTTGAAAGATAATAGCAGTATCAAACAATCTGGCAACTTTAAGCTTCAGCATTAAACAGACAGACCTCCACATGTGCAATTTTAAAACAATTCAATTTGAGGACATATGCCTTCATTCAGGTTTTTCGTTAGAACAAGAGAAGGTCTTTTTCACATCCAACCACCCTTTCTATTTTACTTCAAGAAATTACCCCCATGCAAATCTTCCCTTAAACCTACGCTCCCATAAAGTTGGAGACGGGCTTTACTGTACAATCTGATCGTAAAACTTGGTAGTTTCTTAGCACAGAATAACCTTAAAAAATGAATGTGCAGGAGAAGAAATAAGCAGCTCGGGGAGAAAATCTGGCACTGTGAAAATGGAATTCCTGCCATACAAAAACTCTTTGCAGCCTGCAGAATCAAGTTCACAGTGGTCAGTGTCAGCCCTTCTAGGCTAACGATACGGGGCTTGCACTTTTAAACTGTAGAACCAATTGCAAGATCTGAGCTGAAAGTACAGAAAATTATTTTCCTTAATATTTTTAGGGAAATGGTGTTGTCTGCTTTGCAAGCAGAGAATTACCACCACTGAGGGCTGATTATAATATAACAATTTCTGCTTTAAGATGCCTCTCAAGCATTACATTTTTCTGCAAAATAAGATATTTTGTTAACACACTTTATTTCCAAATGAAACAGAAATAGAGAGAAAAAAAAAAGAAATAGAAAAATTCAACTAAATCTAGAAGGAAGAGACAGGTCCTGACTAAAGAAATTAGAAATCTAGGTGAGAAAGAGGCAAGGGAACCTTATGTTTCCCGTTCAGAAGCAAGCTTCTGCGCCCAGTCACAAAGCTTAATGCAGAGTCAGGAAATAAAAATTAAATCTCTTGAGTCCCAGTCTTGTGCCTGGACCACAAAAGTACTTTTCTTTTCCTGGAGAGACTGTGGCAGGCTGCAAATAATTACCATTAGGAAGTAGGGGACATCAAAATTAGTCTGGATTGGAGAGTAGAAATGAAAGTGGTTTAGACACAAACACTGCTTTATCAGGAAAATGTACTGAATAATTTACCAAGTCTTTTCCATCTCTAATCTTCAGACCAATGATTTATTGGCTGTAGTATTCTACCAGTTTTTTTGTCTAAAACAACTCTGTAGCACCACAAGAAGGCAACATTAATTCTTGCAGTTCTCTTCACCTGTAGCTCCTCCATGAATAAGTATCTGTCATGGCGTTCCCCGAAACCTACATCTAAACTGCTCTGAGACCAGTAAATTGGTTTCTGGATATCGCTCCTTTCTCCAGACACATGCAAAATCGGGTATCCCGACACATGCAAAATCGGGTATCCCAAATTTGCAGCACAAAGGGATCACAGTGAAAACTTTCTTGGAGACCTATAGCCTGAACCAACAGCAACACAAATTTGCACATAAAAACACAGACAATCAAAAATAATACCAAATCATGTTTCCTATTTGTTTGTATTTATGCAGTCAGTTCCATAACAGCAATGAAAGTATAAAACATTGCCCTAGAGAGCAATAGTAAACTCAAGGCCCTCACCTATAAGAATTATTAGTCTCTACCAGCAGCACTACTAATCTCATACACACACACACACACAGTGCTGGAGTGCAACCACGAGTTGTGCTATACGGCACCACAGGCTACTCTTGGCCTTTGTGCTACCCTTAGGAAGTCCCTGGTGTAGGCAGGGTATCATTACTGCCACGGCTGAGCGCTGCCAGAAAACACGAACACTGCCAGCCACCTTGGGAGAGAGAGAAAGCAGCACCTGAAGGTGCACGGGAGGGGGAATCCTGGCTGCATGCAGTGCTCAGGCTAAATCAGGCTTCAATTCCAATCAGCTCAGACTTTCACATTGTGACTAAGGCTTAAAACAAATGGAGTTACACAAAGGAGAACTGGGCCTTTCACTGCCTCTGCTAATCGGGACAGAGGAGCAGAACCACAGATTGGGTTTGGAGGTTTTATGGGTTTTGGTTTTTTGGGTTGGGTTGTGTTTTTTTTTTCAAATGACAGTTTTGGGTTATATCTGGGTTCATTTTCACACATGCGTCTAATTAAAAGTGCTTCAAAAATAACAGTAATGAGAGCAAATGGAATATTGCTGGCGTCAGCTTCCTTCCTCCAAGCTTGTTCGTCATTGCTTTAACAGTTACAACGTCCCTGACAATTCCCATTTGTGATCCATCTCCAGTGTTTACAAGGGAACTACTCCAAGGACCATTAGAGGCCTGATTTGGTATCAAGTCTCCCAGCTGTGCTGTCACTTAGCCACAGTCCGCCTGCTTAGTCCAGCAAAATGACAGAGAGTGCCAGTAACCCCGCCTGCCTTTCTATCACAGGGAATATTACAGGCTGTGTCAAGTGTAAATTCAGAAAATTAGAAGACCACTGATTTATAATCTCAGAAACATGGAATGGCATTCAAAGTCTGCTTAAACTTTCTCAAAAGAGTCTGCTATTTCCATGAACAGTCTTGTTTCTCTCAGGTTGGGCCTCCCAACATAGTTCTCCTGCTCGGAAGCCACAGACCTCTGCAATAGCAATTGACTCTCTTTCGTCACTCGCTGGAAAGCTTTGTAGTCATACAAATATCCTTTGACTCTCTCTTTAGAAAATACTCCTTTTCTTTTCCTCTCTGCGCTAGAAAAAGGCTCCTGAAACTTATTCTGCATTTGAAATAGGCTGCATGAGCATTCACTGCTGACAGCAAGCTGATCAGCCTGATCTACTTTTGTCATTCAGAGATAAACCGTAGCTTGTGGAGTTTGGTGTGTTTGGAGGGTTGGGTTTTTTTGTTCTTTTGGAGTTTAGATACCTGGTATACTTTGGTCTAAGCACAATGTGTTTTACATGAGATTTTACCTTTGGCTTTCCAGGCAAATTATTTTTATGGCTTCTTTAAAGTAGAAGCTTGAATTTTGATAGTCTGCAGGGCAGATGAGGTTCCATTCAGAGTTTTATTAGCTGCAGGACATGTGTTAGAAGCACATTGATTAAGATGAAAATGAGAATGTGAGCTTTAGGCTGTTCTCAGTTCCTTGAGCTTACCCAGTACAAGTATTTTGTTTAATTATTTTTTTTTAATACAAACATACACACACAATTTCACCTCTTTCTAAGGAGAAAACCTAGGAAATTACTGTGTATGTTTCTGAGAGACTGTTCGAAGGACAGAATGCACTTCTCCAAACATTAACTGCCATAAATCCATTAAAATACATATAGAATAATTAGGTGGTAATGAAAGTAATGAAAATAACATAATCCCACAATAAGCTGAAGATCTGCTATAAGGAATTCTCTGGTCTGCCCCTGCTAATAGTCATAGGTCCATGAACCCGTCTTCCAAGACTACCTTCAAAAAACCCAGTCACTTTAATTCTTAAAACAACAACAAGAAAATGGGGAAAAATTCTGAACTTCTCAAGCATCCCCCCCAATATTTCAGTTCACACACCCTCCAATTTCAACACTGTGTTGTGTGTCTTTCTACTTAAAGGAGGATTTGCAGAGGGAGAAAGAAATTCAGCCGATTTACATTAATATATCAGTAAGTGTTGCAGGATCTCAGCATTGCTGAAAAATCAGCCTTCATGGCTCTCCAGCTGCTTCCTGATCATATAACAAACTCAATCTTCTGTTTATGGAATTACAGCCTGTTACCATGGAAATAATTATGCCGCAATATACCCCTGAAGGATAAAGTAAAGGAAGAGTGACTGCAAGAGAGCGAACATTAAGGGAGGAAACAGTTGCTCAAATAAGACTGTGGTAATTAACAAATGTAGCAAAGGTAACTGTACATAACACTCAAAAGTAAGTGGGTTTGAATTAGCACATGGTATGTATATATGCAATATGTATATATAGGTTTGCATATTGTAAACCAAAAAAGAAGGGGGAAAAAAAAAGAAACACAGAAATAAAGTATCATTTATGTGGTCTCTATCTAGTCTGTCCCAGATGTTTTCTTGGCTCCCTGGCCAAGGCATGCTCTTACACATAATTTTGTAATTTGCCCACTTTCAACTGGGAGATAACATTCAGAACTCATTTTTAAAGACATTGTTCTAACTCCATGTACAATCTAGAGGTAGTCTCTTCTCTGTCCGTTTTAATGACCCTTTCACTGTAAAGAGTATAAAAATGCAGGCACACGTCAGATCAAAGTTGAAGGTTGTAAAATCATTCACGTCAGTATCATTAATTTGATTTTTTTTCCTTCATAAAAAAAAAATAAAGTCAAGAACATAGCACTATAATTTCTGATTCCTGATCCCAACTGTCTCTTGTAAAGAGTCAAAGCTCAAACATAGGGCTTGGTTTCTCACACAGAGCTATCGCAAAGCATCCAGGTTTTCCCACTGCTGAAGAATAAACAAAAACAAGTCTGCATGGCTACTTCAGGGTCTGCTGGAAACTCAAAGCAGAAGGATAAGGTTCTCTGTAACAGAATGAACAGAGAACTATGGATCACTTTCTGCACCAAGACTCCCCTACTTAATGCAGAGTGGCAGGTTTGCACTGACTCCTTTTATCAGGCACACAGGACCACAAAAGCAGGGAGAACTATACCACAACAGCGAGATTTTCTAGCACCGCAGCACACGAGTGCACTTAGAATCATAGAACAGTTTGGGTTGGAAGGGACCTCTGAAGGTCACCTAGTCCAACCCCCCTGCCCTGGGCAGGGACATCTTCAACTAGATCAGGTTGCTCAGAGCCCCGTCCAGCCTGACCTGGAATGTTTCCAGGGATGGGGCATCCGTGACTTCTCTGGGCAACCTGTGCCAGGACTTGAAGGTTAATGAACCACCATCAGCTTCTGGCTAAATCCACTGCTGACTTGCATACACTGAGTTTTCCCATATCTTCCAAACCCTGCTATCAAAACCTGGTGCCTCTGTCCTTGAATGTTTTAGTCATTTATGCTAAAAACTGGCAACATCAGCAAGGAAACATTGAATTAGCTTGGGTGAATCCCATTCTTCCCTGGGCCGCAGTACTGCTCTCTTTCCATATCAAGTATTCATGAGCTTGCAGACAGTCACAACCTCATGCCATTACCAGAGCACTAGTATGTACAGGAAAGCACATCTAACACCCCTGTGTCCCGACAGGCTGAGGAACACAATGCCGCAGAGAAACACAGGAATGCTCTCCATGCCAGGGGCTCAATTAACCCAGTAGCCTCTCAGAAAGCGGCTGATGCCAGATGCTTCAGAAAACAGGAGCGCTGAGGATCGCACGCGTGCAAGAGAAACCTCCAGTGTAATAAGGCCCAGGTAGCCAGCAATATTCTGCTGTCCCTTTTCTGCAAAACAAAGTAGTCAGCTGCAGGGCAGGATACGAGACTAAAAAGCACAGACTTATGGCTAATCCTAGGAGGGCAGAGACGGCCCTCTGGATTTGTTCCATCTGGTACATATTCAGGTCATATGGCAGTTGGGGGTCTCTTTCTAGCTCCAGGTTCGAAGAAGTGATTAGAAGCTGCCATTTCACCGTACCTCGGTACATAGCCACACTGAGCACGAGCTCTGAGCAACTGAGTTCTGGCCCCGAGGCATACAGTACTAACAAAACTGCATCATATCGCAAGCTGCTATGCATGTTGTGAATGTTACTTTAAAACTTTTCCAATGGCTTCAAATTAGTTGGCTCAGTCCCCTAATAAAAATTATTCTAACGTTCTTGCTAACGTTCTCCTGTTACTTTTTCAGTTGTACCTGAATTGGAAACAAAAGACAGGGCTCTACAGAATTCAAGACCACGTACAGCCAGAAATTTCAGAAATACTCAGGTCTGATGTCTCTGGTTAGACCCATATCCAACGATACAGAGAAAGAGACAATGAACACTGCCAGGAGCACGTCTCTGTAGGAGGTAAAATCTTAGCTAAGCATTACCAGGGTGTGTAGAGGCCTTCGTATAAATGAGGAATACATTTCTGAGTTAAAAAACAGAGAAAAAAATGTCACTGTGCGTACACCCACTCACCCTCCATACACACAGTGAAACACACACCTACTCACTGGCCTTCACACGCGACACTGATGTATCCTCCGACCATCCACCTGTGATATTTGAAATACTTGCTTCCAAATAGCTTCATTTATTCTTTAATGATTTTCTAACACAAATGCCATTTAGATAAAGACATTATTTTCTAGCCACGCTGTGATAAGCCTACCTAATTTTCTCCCAGCTACTCTTGTTAAGGACAGGTAAATAAGAGTGTTTACAAATAGCTCCTGTCAGAACATCATGAGCTGTAGTTCACAACGAATAAATGTCAGAATAAGCAGCAGCAGACCAGCATTGTCTTCCCTCCCACATGGCTGTCCTTCAGCTACCTAATGCTCAATAGTTTTTGAGATCTCATTTTGGGTATGCTGACAGCTCTGGATACTGCATCAGAGTCAAATCCAAATTGGCAGGGTCCTTCGCTTAGTCCCAACTCAGCTATAGTGGTTAAAGGGCTCCTGCCTAATCAAATAAATATTTTCCTTTGCAAATTGCAAAGCTGCCTGTCAGTCAACTCTCGGCAAATCCCAAAGGGATCTTGAAATTTTGAGACTTCCCTTAGTGATTTTAGCACAGTAAGAAAAGGCAACCTGCTTTATTACAATGAAAATATGTTCCTGAAAGATCTGCCCAGGAGTAATTTATAAATGAACTGGAGACGGACCTCCAAGAATTCAACTCACTTGTGAAGCTATTTCGGTACAAGCCAGCAGTCATGATTTAATGAAAGCTACAAAATACTTTTTTTACCTTGAGTAAGTTCACTAAATGCTGCAGTTTTGGGAGGACCCAGATGACGCTCAAATTCTACTAATATTTTTAGGCAAGGTACAAATGTAGGCTAGGTACAAACAGCAAAAACATGGGAACAGTTTATTCAGTATCTTCTAAAGGAAATATTTCATTCTGAAGTGATGTTTATATGTTGCTCCCTTTTAGACATCGATCTGTGTTTTTAAAAAAGGAAGGAAATTACAACTGTTGAATAATCTGAAAACATTTCATTCAACCCCGAAGTGAAATAATTTCTTTACCATTGACTCATTCTGATACACATTTCAATTTTAACCTTTCCTCAAGACATATGAAACCAAACAATCCAAATGGAAAAGCAGGCACAATTTAGCATTTACTGAAGGTGGCTAATATTATTTTCTTTAGAAATGAAGAATAAGACTAATTACACAGAGACTGTTACACTATTTGGCTTGCTAAACACTCTCAACAACTTACATCTTATTCCATGGTTTGGACTTGTTTTTGTTTTCTAAGAAGCAAATTTCATAGTACTGAATAGGACATTTATGGACAATCTGCGTTCAGTGGCGCTTCTACAAAAATCACTGTAGATTTTGGGCCTTTGCTAGTTAGTTTCCAAACAATTAAAAAATGATCACACTGACGAGCATTCCCTAAACCTGCTGATGATTTTAACTCTAGCACAAGGCCAATCTGACCTTCCTCCCCAACTCTGCACGTGTGGTTTCTGTAAGACAACACATCTAAACCTTGCACAAGAACCCTTCATCCTCAAGTCAGCGTAGAAAATCAAAATTGGATTCACAATCACTGCTCTGTTTCAGAAAATCCACCCCTTTTGCTGTGCTGCTGGGTTCACACGTACCATTGCAGGTAAGCTCTTGAATTGATGGAGAATTGTACCACTTGGGGTACAGGACTCCAGATCAAGCCCAAGCACTCTGTGGAGCATTTTTGCTTAGAGAAGTGCCCAATGTCATGAATTCCTTTTGTTCTATCTCACCCTGTCCCCAAAGAGGTGGGGCAAAGTTTTCATATGTAGCTATTCAAACTATGAGGAAAACAGAAGGATTTGAAAGCTAGTCCTATAAATATAATTCCAATTAAATTAGTAAAAAATTATTTTATACAAATGTTATGTCATATTCACAAACAACATACACATTTTCCTGTCAACTAGAAAATTTCAGAAACTCAGCACAATGTTAGAGATATTAAAGTCTCACCTCTGTTTTCTACTGTATGTCAGGCTACAAAGATCTCTCTAAAGCCAGAGTAACTCTTGGCTTCAACAAAACAGCACAAACATAAAACCTGTGTCATGCAGTAGAGAATAAAAAACAAAACCTTGCAGATGAAACCACACAAATCCCTCAGTTTCAAAGGAATAAAGAATATGTAATTGCGGTAGCTCTAAATTTCCTGGTAGCCACTAATTTTAAACAGGAGTAAAAATACTCCACATTCTACACTGTGTAGCAGGGGGAGAATGTTTGGAAATTCGCTTATACGTCAATGGAAACTGAAAACTAAGCAGCTTCAAGGTCCGAAAAATGTTGATGCCAAATGTCTTTTAGAAAGAAAAAAAAAAAATCACGTTTTAAGATAAGACAGGATTATTACAGTCATCTACTCTGGCCCTTTGAGTCATATAGGCAAAAATATTGCACAGTAATTCCTATCTTACACCCATAATTTCTGGTTGACTTTTTTCACCTTCTTCTGTTTTTTAACAAGAAACTAGCTCCGCTATGAGACCATTTACCATCATGTTATGGAACCGTACAGTAGAAATCAGTTACAAGTATCTGTATAGTTAATGACCGGCATGCCTGAAAGATGGAAGTTATCTTTTGTAACTCTGGCCCACATCAGTTCATGGAAGTCAAAATATATTTTCAGCGGAACCAAATGCCTGACTTGCAAATCTAGTTCTAATAGTTCTCTCTACAAAAAATCAGTAAGATCAGTTCTTTAGTACAGTTCTGAAGGAAGCAGAAAATTTCTAACAGTGGGCAAAAGTCAAACCTAAGCAATACCTTAAATTGGCAATTTAAGAAGGTAAAATGGAAATGGGCTATTGTGAAATTTAACTCCATGTGTATTTGTGAATACTTTTGTCAGAGCAAATACAATCTATAGGTTACTCTGCTGCTCTCCTTTCTCTTATTCGTTGTGAATCAGAAAATTAATTACCCAGAAAATGGTCTCCTGTAGTAGGAAGCTGAACAGGTTTAATGTGTAATTTATATATGGAAATTTAGGTGTCAACACTGTGACAAATCATCACATAAATATTTTTACAGTTAGATTTTTCTGCATCTGTCTTCCTCAAAGAATGAGCATAACACAGATTATCTCAACGATACAATGTTGTTTTGGTTTGTGGAGCTGAACTGCATTTTTAATTTTTTTCTCAGCTACAAATCAATCAAAACGAACAAGGTTTTTGTGCTGTATGAGAGAAGCTATTTTGATGCCATCCCTCTTAGGAGAACGTCATTCACAGTAAGAACGCTAACATGAATAAAATAGAAATGAAACAGAATGAGGTTTTCCAGCGTCCACCTTGCCATCTGTGAGGGGGCATTTTAAACTCTTATTACAGCTGATTAGGGTGTTCTGAACATTCCCCCTTTATTTTAAGGCTACCATTGTAACTTACTCTAGAGTCATTTCATAAAGGCCTTTGCTTCAAGTGAGTCTTAGAAACTAGTTTTTGCTTTGAAACACGTTACTTTAATCATAGTCTTTGAATTGTTAACTACCTAATGGGCACTTTGCAGGGTTCAGAGGCTCTAAACATTTTAAGAAGTCTGACAATTGAATCCAATAATCTACCTATATTGAGGTGCTCCAAGCAAAGCTTTCTACCATGGGTGTGTTAAGATGAGCAACACTTTAAACACTGACTGTAGAGTCACATAGCTATTAGAGCGCTTTCTCAAAATCAGCTACCCAAAATTATTAGAAATCTTGAATATTCATATTTTAATAGATTAATAGGATAAGATCTTTGGCATTTCACAGGGAAAGGGGTGTTTGACATATTTCTGTGACATTTCCTTGGTGAGTGAGGAATCACTGCAACTGCATTTCCAAGGAGAAAATGTTTTCTATCTTGCATCAGCCTAACAACTTCATCCTGTGAATGGGGAAAGAGTTGGAAGCCGCTTGTTCAGAGAAGAGAGCAAGGAAATAAGTATTTCTGTTTATTCCAGACCACTTGGACCCAAGACCAGACACTTGGAAATGACATTTGGAGAAGTTCTTTTTTGACGTTTTCTTCCATGATTTTGCTTATTTGTTTTTTAAGTCAACACACACATTTAGCATCCGTAACAGCCTGTGGAAGGAGCTCACAGTTTAACTACATATTGCATGAAAACACATTTCTGTTTTTTGGTTTTGGTTGTTGGTTTTCTTTACATGCTTGCCCTACTATTATCCTATTCCCTATCCCAATCTTTTGGAGAGTGTTTATTAGTACAGTTTGAAATTTAGTCTCATATGGTATGGCTGTTATGACATCCCATCTTATTCACAAACAGCCCTTCATAACACGCTCAAATTCATGAATTTATCTCCTACTCCAGCCACTTGGAAACACTTAATGCCAAGTCAAGAAACCTGAACAGCACAGGCAAGATTGCATTTTGCCTGACTGAGGGTGAGGGGTGGGGATGGTAGGTGAAGAAAAAAGCCTTAGGAGTGGAGGGGAAACTTGGTCATAGCGCATCTGTTACCACTGAGAGAATAGGAACAGTGACTCCCAACTGAAAGAGGCACTTCAGAACGATTCCCCTTACCCCCACACTACACTGTTCCCCTGGAGAAAGAACCAGCCTTGAGAGACAAGGAGCAGGAACATGGTGCTTTTGCTGCCCCAGACTGTTTTTTTGCCTATGGGGACAGCTGGCGCTCTTCCTTGTAATCTCTTCCAGATGCATGCTGCACCATAGCCAGCTGCATGCCCGCCATCCCCAGCTCTTAAGTATAGGAGGAGGTCACAAATCTTACTCTGTTTGCGCCTCGCTGTCTTTCGCAGCATGGCCTCCTCCATTCGTGCTTTTTCTTCCCTCTCCTTCCAGCGCCTCAGCTGCTCTTCTCTCATTTTGTAGAACAAGATCTGCTTTTGCTCTTCATTCAGCTCTGCCAGGAGCTCAGGGTCAATATACATATCACGCAAAATTTGCTGCAGCATGACGGCTCCCAAAAAAAAAAAAAAAAGAGAGAAGAACCTGCTTCCAATTATACTCACTACAGTGACAAAACCCTGCCAACGGCACTCCAGAAAGCAACCTGCAGCAAAGGAGCTCTCCCACACCTGCCTGCCCAGGAGAGGTTTGATTCTCGCTCTGGCCCTCTTCGTGCAGGCATATTCTGCCCCTTGTCTCTTACAGAGACGGAGTTCTCCGCTTATCTCATCCTCCAAAGGTAGGGACAGGTGTCAAGTGAAAGGGAGGGGGAGGAACAGACAAGGATAAGGAAAAAAAATGAAAAGGTCAGGAGGAAAAAAAAAAAAAGTCACTTCAGTGCTCCTGACCGCAAGCCGGTAAAAATAAGGGATTCTTGATCGAACCCATCAGCTTTGCTCCCTGGAGCAGAAGGAAATGCAATGTAGAGGTAGTCTCAGACTGTCAGCTCAAGTGGTTGCCTCCAGGAGCAATACACTCCCAAGGGTGTAAGTGTTGCCCAGGGGTTTAAAGTGATGTCATGGTTAAAGGTATCACCTACACCAACAATATCTATGTCACGTTGGGAACCGATCTCTTCTGATAAGAGAGGAGAAACGAGTTTGCGTATTATTTCCCAGTCTAGCCTGTTAACTAGTCTCAACAGGGTAGGTCATATTAAAGGTCCTATTTACCCGGTGTTGACAAATATTGTCATGCAGCAAACTGATTAAAATGCCTCTAAAATTAAAAGCAGATGTAACAAAAGCCACAAGAATCTTGTTATCACTTTATAAATAGTACATTAGTATTAATTAAACAAGAGTAAGTTCTCAGCAGTTCATGCGGACTATGCAAGTCCTGCTGTTAATTCATTTTCCACTTTGTGACTGGAGAAAGTTACAACGTTGCTCTTCAAGCTAATTGTGGCTTTTCGCTATGTAACAGAGTTTTACCAAAATCAGTAAAATAATATTATTTCAGCAACAGGGCCAACAGCCACTTAATGATGTAAAAAAACCCCACAACACACCAAAAAAAACCAAAAAACAAACCCTCCGATTCCGGAGCTTTCACCGGGCAGGGGCTCAGCTCCTCTGGGGAACGGTGGCACTTTGTGGGAAGGAGGCCATCTTCTGAGGAGAACCAAGATGTGGCCACTCGGAGTCATAACAAAACACAGATCACATTTTCAGGCTGAGCCGCGTCCCACTGCATGATGTTTATAAAAGAATGAAGAGCAAAAGCAGACCTGTAGTTCCTCACAAGAAACCTGCTTTATAGATAGGTATCTGTCAAACTCTTATATGACCTCCACGATCCTCATATTCAAAAACTTATACTGTTAATGCATCTATTCATGTAACATTCTTTTGAGGTATGCAAAATACTATCATCTTAACTTAGGCAGAAAATACATCTGATCTAAACTAAAATTCAGGAGAAGACACTGTATCACCTAGAAGCATGAATCCAAAGGTTATACTTGAATGATGCCTTCAGCTGAAACAGAATTTCAGAACCCATCATGTCTGGGCTTTACAGAGTTCAGTTCACATGCATGCAACTCTGCAATTCAGGATCTCTCTTATGTACAGATTTTGTCTCCTAAAATAAAATGCTTTAATTTTTTATTTTTTAAGAAATACAGTTTGGCAAGAAAAAACCTAGGGTAAGAAAGACTTTCTTACTGCTTCTTTATTCTATTTTACTTGGTCAGGTATAGAAAGGGGAGAGCCTGGGGGGGGGTTGGCCTTTGTTTCTCTGCTTTTATTCAATTATATTAGAGCTGTGGCTCCACATTTTGGCACTAATTGAAAAAGACTCACCGTTGCAAAGGCTTCAGGGCAAGCAGTTTTGCTGTTCTACCCATTTGTCATCTTTCTTATTTTATTTTACTTGACTTCACAGAACAGAAATCAAATCCTGATCAGAAGCTATCACAGTGCAAAGAACAAAATCCCCATCAAGGATTATGTGCATATACACATGATAAGAAGAACCATTTCTGAACTGCATTTAGCTGCAGAAGGAGCTTAGGATGGACATACAAGACAGCATACAAACAAATTTTCAGGCAACTACTGGTAATGTTCAATGAGCGATCACACAACAAAAATAGCAAGAGCAAGGAGATGAAATGAATGCTTCATGAACAACCCATTGCCTGAAGATTATTCACCAAAAAATGTTCAAGAATGATAACCAAATGATCAAGTGGAATTAATCCATGTGGTTTGTTTTTTTTTTTTTTTTTAAAGAAAGACACCTGTGGAAGTGTTACCATCTAATCACAGCAATGAATCTGATCAACTTCCTCTGTCGTAGCTTTTCTTCTTTGGATCATAGCAACCCCAAAATAAAAAATTATGGAAATTCAAAGGGGAAATAAGGAAGATAAAGAAATACTCTATCTGACATAAGCCAACATCCAACAGAAGTAGAAAGATACATCATGAAGTCTGCCATTAGTTTCTTGTCCAAGATAAAAATACTCTGCCTCAGAACATTTGGTCTTCGAACTCTCATGTGGGTGGCAGGTTTTCATCAGCTCTCTCCCTTTGCTTTCACTGGTAGCTAAGTTTGTTTTAAGACTTATGTTTCTTTATGGGGTGTAAAATCCAAGAGGACCAATGGGAAGAATCAAGTGTTTTCACCAGTCCCTTCTTTTCCCTTACTAATTAACATTTGATTTGATAACAATTTGGGGATGAAGTGAATGGAAGGAGAGAGATGGTTACCTAGCTGCAGATCCCAAAGGTACAGAGAACCTCAGTCATATAAGTAAATACTAGACCTGCTTGAGAAACCATCCGATGTTCCACTTATCAGAAAAGACTCACGGTGGATGGTGTTCCCAGAAATACAAGCTTTGAATATTTTGGGCCAATGAGGTATTTGGCCCAAACTAGGCCTAGCCTGTTGGCTTCATCAGGAGCTAAAGTTCCTTCACCAGGAGCTGGCAACACCCAACCTGTCTATGCTGAGCACCTTGCAGGATATGAAAGAATTCGACAGCAGCTCCACCTTCCACATACCCTCACCAGACTACAAGTACTAAGGAGCAATAAATAATTCAGGCAATGAAGTGTAGTCACTAACCACCATTCCAGTACCTCAAATCTCTTCTGCACCTGACACAAATGCTTTCAGAATCACATTTCTCCTCTCTGAAGAAATACTTTTGAAGAACTATTAGAAAGCAATTAAATGACCTCTCTGATACAGGCAGAATGACCCCAAACACGCACTGCAAAGAATTAAAAAACCTGACTACACAAAACGTAGTCATCTGCCCCCTTGTAACAACCATCATGGGGAAGGATGGACCACAGGAAAATTCTCCCCCTCATTCTTTTTCCAGCCCAGTTTATTTCCAAGCCTCTCTACCTGCTTTCCCGCCCACTGTGATGAAGCTTCTTGAGAAGCCAGTTTCCTCAGCTGGCGGTCCAAACCCAAGAGCCTTCCTGACTAGCTGTGACCCTTCATCCAGAATGAAAGAATATCTGTGTAAAAACGTTCTCTTTCTATACTGCTTGTCTTCCTGTGGGAAGCATCATTTTAGATGTTAACGCCTTCCTCACATCTGGCCTGTAGTGATCTTTAGAAGTAGACTTCTTTCACAGCCCACTCCCATAACACACAGGGGTGTCAGGATGACCAGCGAGACACAGGCATCTGCACAGCTTTGCTTCCTGCTTGCCCTCTTCACTAAGAGAAAGCTAGACATTCAATTCCTCTATGAATAACGATCTCCAGAATGACCTCAGGTAAAAATTAACAGTTTCTGATATGAGAGAGATGTCTGACAATCAACAATTCAAAGAAAACACTCACCATAGTTAAAGTCAAAATATGAGAGGTCACAGGTTTCCTTGCATAACTGAGAACAGCATTTCCAATTCTAAACCTGTCCTGTCAGAGGGAGAGGAAGTGTCTGTCTACTAGAAAACAATTTTTCTTTTCATTGAAGACATGGTCCCATTAAAGAGAGAAAAGGGCTGCTTCTCTCTTGGCTATCTCAGTGAACCTGTTGTCTGTATATGAAGTGTTCCCAGCGGTATCCTATGCAAAACCAAGACTGGATTTTTAACCTAGTAGACACTGATTCTCATTATAGTTCACCTTTCCATAAATATTCCAAATGAATAGTCTGAATTATCACAAAGAAATTATCACGGACTCTCCTGATTTCTCAGAAAATTTGGAAAATCTGTGAGGTCCAAAACTCAAAAGGCAACCTTGAAGAAACACCAAACCTACTTTAAAAACTTGCTACTTCTAGGATTAGCTCATATTTTGTAATGGATGAGCTTTGCAGTTCCAGCCAACCCAGAGTCAGAAAGCTGAGGAACAGGAGATAACTCAGACAAAACACAAAATAAAACTTTCTATTGCAAAATAAAAATTCTCTCTTCCCTTCCTTTCCCAGAACTGATTAAGATATGGATGAATTAATGACTCAGAAGAGCAGGGAAATTTGAAATAAGGGTGCTCGCTTCCTGACTGTGGCCGTTCATCATTTTCCCAGCCTTTCTAGGAAGTATTTTGAATAGTTTAGAAGGACAATGACCTCTCCATTGCTCTTCCATCTTGGTTACCCCTAGTCCAACAGTCCAAACTAAGCTAAATTCATTACAGAAAGACATTACATCTCAACAGCCCATACACAAAATAAAAGTTTACTATTAATGCAGTTCTTTGTTGGCAGTCACTACCTTACAATAACTGCCACACAACTTGATACTCTAATTAGTAGCAGTCTCTGCAAGGAGCTGAGAGCTGTTTAAAATTTAAGTTTGGCGTTTCCTTTAATCTTTAATGGTATCTTCTGGGACTAGACACACTCTGTCCCATCTCTGGTACAGCATCTTTCTGGCTAAGCAGTCCTCAGCACCGCCACTAGAATTCATCTGCTGGGGAAGGGGGAGGGAGGGAGAGGAAAAGGCACAGAAAAACATTTTCATTTCATTTTTAAGAAAGGGGGAAGCGCTTAATTAGCCAAGGCCTGCAAATCTCCTCATCCGTTTTCCTCCGAGCATGTGCATCCTCCATTCCCTGAACTGAATAGCTCACTGGCAATGCTGATGAATGCTGAGCCAGCAGAACGGCATTTTCATTTGGATTTTACGACACAGCCATATAACCTACTTTAGCCATATCATTTACATAAAAATATTCTGCTATAACATACATATTACAGGGAAAGAAAGGGGGGTAATGCACTTCTCTCCTTAAAGAAAGGGATACAATTAAGAAAAAAACAATAAACAGACAATGTGGCAATCATATGTTTTCCAGACTGTGAACTCCGTAGCCTTAATCAATTTTTTGTGGTGTCTTTTTTTATATTTTTCACTTTTTAAGAGGAAGCAGTGTACAGTAGCTGAATTTTTCAAGTCCTGCTGTGTCAGCATCAAAAGGAGAACAGTGGAATCCGGCATTGAATGGTGCGGGAGGGAGCTGACAACGTGAAAGGGGAAAGGTAAAATTAACATTTGTTTGAGGCCTTCTAAACCCTACAAATCTGTCACTAGAAAAGCAAATACATTAGGGCACTCACCACAACAAACCAGTCTTGTGTCTGATTTGCACATTGCTGTCCATTAAAAACTAGAAAACACCAAGAACAATTGAGAACCATCCCCTCCCCACCTCCTCTGTCACAGATGGATGTAACAAAACCTGCCTGGTTTTCCTCCATTTCCATAGTCAAGTCTGTGGCTCCCTCTAAGGGCTAAAATGAGCTCCTCAACACCATGATCTGCAGCTGGATCAGAATGATCATTTCCCTGAAGCTGCTATTCCATTACAAAGCATCACACAGAGCAAGAATGAGGGTATGTTTTTCCAGACCTTCCTTCTCCATACGGGGCTAGTATCAGTAAATAAGACTATGAAGTGTTTTGGAGCATGGACTGGCTTTGGGCGTTTGTCATCTTCTCTGTACTGGTTCAAGACTAATATTTCTACAAGGCACTGGCATAATAATAAAAAAAAAAAATTAAGAAAAAACTTGACGTCTGTACAGCAAAATAGGAATGAAATAGATTAAAAACTCATCTTAAAGAAATGAAATGCAGCAGAAGAGCTACAAACCAATTAATGAGAAAAGATGTTTTATACTGTCAGTCACATAGCTGTAAGTGAAGTGATGCTAACTTGGGATTTTAATGGTGAGATGATGATTTACAGTGGCAGGAGTCTCATCAGATAGCTGTTCTTTTTCAAAATTCAAATCTGTTACTCCTCAGCCCCTCGCAGAAATTAGACAATCCCAAATATAGATAGCACTGAGAGTAGGGAAAGGAAAGGGATGGAAACTAACCCAGAGAAAGTAGTATTTGAAGTCCAGGGCCGCAGACAATAGAGCGATCTGTCATTACTCCACTCTCTCAAGGTTAATTCTGTTCTCTGCAACACTACTTGCCCTTCAGAAGAAGTCACATCAGTGATTATTTTTGCCTGGCAGCGTGGCAATCCTACCCAGCAAGATTACTTTAGGTCTATCCCTTTGTGCTCTGTGCTACAGCTGTTGTACACACGATTACACTGGAGCTTGTAATGCCTTCGTGGTTCAGCACAATTTATCAGAGATTTGGGAAGCCAGGTACAAAGGGCAGCACTCCAATTTTTCTTCAAGTTGATAGTAGATATTTGAAATTCTGACCTACATTACAAAGGTCTGAGGTTAATACAAGTTTGTCAACTTTAAGTTTAGACTTGTTTTAATTTTAATACCTCTACAGTAAGAGACACAGATGCAACCCAAACTAGAACATTACATACTTCATGTTTATTGCTATTAATACACTCACAATAGCAAGATACATCAAAGAACTGGCAAGTCCCATCGCAATTTTTCAAATGGAGAATGAAACATCCACCATTAAAATAATTCAGAGTGAAAGCTAGTAAAGTAAACCAAACAGAAAAAAAGTCAAGCTTCCTTGAGAGAGTTTATCTGAGAAAACACAGTACATAGGCTTGCAAGCAACAACTAGTGTCCCATAAGCCAAGCACTGTAGAGAGATACTTCACAGAGGAGCGGCAGAAAAAGAAGGCAAAACACTCATACACACTGCAGTTAACTAAAACAGAACTCTCGGTACTCCACCATCCTCTCACTCGGACTGTGCTGCCTAATTCAATTGGTGTATAACTTATTTACAAAACAGTAATCAAGCTCTTCAGGTTGGACCCTCAGCTGCGAATGGGGTGTACTTGGTTGGCAGGCAGTAGGCTCTGCTTAGGAAGCAGCTCACTAAGTGTCTGTGGGGATCTAGCCTTAACATCGATTAAAAGGCCCACTGGCAACAGTCTCCCAAGGAATTTCTTAGTTAAAAAAAATATGCAGAATGCACTGCCCCCTGCTCTCCTATTTACACTTCCTTGCTCATGTCAGATCCTGATGTTATACCTCACTGCATTAAACACAGCATATACTTACACTGCTCACTGCAGTTCAGCTTTGCGCTGTTTAAGTACAAAATACATCAGTCCATCTGTTTCTCAGCCGAAGTTTCCGTAGCTGAGGGAGGCCATCCATGACTCTTCAAAGCAGAACTGGCTGCCTTTCAACTCCTGAGCGATAGGCTTTTCTTAAGACTTTACAAACCTTTCCTTTTTATTGATTTACCTCTATCTGATCTTTATAATGAACTGTTAACCTAGGACGAAACTCCAAGTACTGACAGCTACCTAAAGAACACTGGTATAGCCTGCTCTTCTTCCCCTGCCCCTCAGCACACACCTTTCCAAGACCCAGCTGTCTGCCTAACGACAGGATACATATCTTCAAGCAGGAATTCAATATTCTCCTTTACATGAATTATTCGCTTTGTGTATCTGCAAAGCCCAAGAGACCTTTGGATTCCATGACCTAATTGCTACATGAAATTATTCCAGCATTTGGTACATTTTCAATGAAACTCATTACAATAAGCTACCCAAGAGATATCACACTCTAAATTATGTGAGTTTCTTCTCTCAGATATATATTAACTTATGAAGACGCTCAGTCAGTTCACCTTTTTCCATCTAACCATAAGTGCATCAAAATGTACCATGTGAGAGCTAATTTTCTTTAATATACTCCCTGGTACAATCTAGCTGCATTATGTATAATGCAGCAGTCATATCATACCAACTTCACATCGTGTTAGGCACTGCATTATGGCAGCTAAATTGATTACTTGTGTAATTGAAGGCCACCGATTGGAAAATTTTTAATCATTTAAATGACTCATCAGCTTTATATACAAAATGTCTTGCTTTAGTGGCATCATGCAAGTGATTTTCTTTCAGGGCATAGCATTTTGCCCATTTAAGCCACTTCTTATTCTTGTCATCTTTTTTGGCAATAAAATCCTACAGATTTACAAAAGGCAGAGCATATGCTGCATGCAGACTATATAGGATTTCTTTTGACTATCGGACTCTTGTTTGCAAGACCTCAGCAACAATCCAGCTAGACAAAGCTAGTTGCCATTCTGAATTGCATCAACAACCTTTTGATGATTTCTGGTTTGGGTTTTGTTTCTGGTGGGGGTTTTTGTGGGTTTGTTTTAATATTTCACTCACCATAAGAAGCCAGACTTTTCTTTGTTTTCAAGGGTCAGGTAGAAAAATCCATAAACGCTTTTGGCATCATATTGTTCTTTAAAGCCCTTTAATTTTCAGCTTCGCTTGCTGCTCACCTCCTAAGGTGGCAAAACCTCTGCCGCAAAAGACCCCTAGCTTTCTGCTGCAGATCATATTCAGCACTTGCCATACCTTGACACCAAGGTGCTGTTCAAAAGGTTTAAAAAGCAGTACCTGAAGTATTCTGAAAATCCTTCCCTTTTACTTCACAGCCTTTTTAAGACCTTCTCCACTCCTGTCACATACTGCGGGACAAAGAACAGCTCAGGACATTGTTGAAACTTACTTGATTTTTTTTTTTCTTCACTCTAATCATCTTCACAGTTTCAAACCACAAAATCTGGATTAAGCCCACTGACTCATTTGCACAATACAAGCCTTTGCAGCTTTGGCATTCATGTCTGCTCCATTCACCTGACACTCTTCAAAGCTATTTGCAAAATCATGACAGATACAAGTTTCACAATAGGGATGCACCCCTATCAATCCTCTGTGGCAGACTTATGAAGAGCAGCTCTATTTCTCCTCATTCTCTCTTCTCTTGTCACATCCTCAGTCATGATAGTCACCTCCTCATTCTTTTCCAACAGTGCCACACAGTGCAGTTCTTCATGCTTTTGTTTATTTTCTCCTTCTAAGCTTCTGCATTTTAGATTTCTACTGCTGCTTCCTGCGCTAAGCCTCTACCCACTGTCAGTAGCTGCCTCCAGAGAAAGAGGACCAGCTCAAGTAAATTCATCCCTGCTCCTCTCACTGCAACAGAGGACTGTACTGTCCCTGTGGTATCCACTGTCCCTGTGGTATCCCACCCTTCCCCTCTCCCAACAGGGAGATGAGCCCCTCTACATTCCCTGTGACCCAAATATGCAGAGGTAATACACTGTTGTGGTTTAACCTCAGTCGGCAACTGAGCACCACGCAGCCACTCGCTCACTCCTCCCCTCCCCGGTGGGATGGGGGAGAGAATTGGAAGAGCACAAGTGAGAAAAACTTGTGCGCTGAGATCAAAACAGTTTAATAATTGAAATAAAATAATAATAATAATAATAATACACAAAGCAAATGATGCACAGTGCAATTGCTCACCATCCGCCGACCAATGCCCAGCCGTTCCCCGAGCAGCGGCCCCCCCGGCCAGCTTTCCCCAGTTTATGTACTGAGTGTGACGTCCCATGGTATGGAATGTCCCTCTGGCCAGTTGGGGTCAGCTGTCCTGGCCGTGCCCCCTCCCAGCTTCTTGTGCACCTCCAGCCTGCTCAGTCGGTGTGGCATGGGAAGCTGAAAAGTCCTTGACTAGTGTAAGCACTGCTCAGCAACAACTAAAACATCGGTGTGTTATCAACATTGTTCTCATCCTAAATCCAAAACACAGCACTGTATCAGCTACTAGGAAGAAAATTAGCTCTATCCCTGCTGAAACCAGGACATACACTTTATTATATTAAATACATTATACAATATACAATGGCCACAAAAAGTACTCAGGTGATTGAGGAATTTCTTCTTACAGAAACTCTTGCTTTGGAAAAACTGCCATTGTACTATACAGGCTAGTTCCTGCAAAGAGACACCTACCATATGTTGTCTAAATAATGGCCAATAGCCATTCTTGAGTAACAATGGATTCAAGCAGGTTATGGCTATTGCTCCAGGTCTTTCTTTCCTTTTACTCAGTCATCTTAAGCCACCTACATGCCCTCAAGAGGATGTTCTGAGATTTCCAAAAATAAGATTACCTCCAATTGCCAAACAAGATTATTTTCATGTGTTCATCTTAGAATTCTTTAAGTACCTCTTCATCTTACCATTGGGCAGTGAGTGTGCTGTCCAGGTGGGAGACAGTGTACTACTACTGTTTCACATTTTTCTATTCTCTCACTGCTACCTGTATCAGCAGTTCAGATCTCTTCCATTCTCTGCAAAGTATTGAATGACAGACACTGCTGTCAGCTGTCCTCAGAAATCTGGAGTAGAGCTCAGTTAGCTGCTGCACTTAAGCTATCAAAATGCTGCACTTCAGTTATCAAAATGTGCTCCAGTCATGGGCACAGTCATGCCTGTCATGGTTAGAGTCTCCAGTTGAAAGCCACTCACGGGTGACTGCACCTGCCTATAGGTCCATCTCCCTTACAGCTGAAATAACTAGAGCTCCTTGAAGTTTGTTAGCACATCACTGGTTCAGCTCCTGTGATATTTTCAGGATTCTGATGTCTCATACCAAGGCTCACTTACCATACTCCACACTAGTAGCTGCCATCCTAATAGGTCCTGTCTTCTCTTCCACAGGCCACTTGCCCTAACTGCACAACCAAGTAGCTCAGAGGTCTCCTCCATCCACACTGCCATGAACTCCAGAAGCCTTAACTAACTGTTCTGCTCCAAACTACAAAGAAACTCATTGTTTTTTCCCTTAACCTTCTTTCAGTCCTCTCTTCACAACTCCAGTGTCCAGGCCAGGCTGGCACACAATCTTATGACCATTGTCTCTGCAGCCTGTGGCCCAGCTCTCCACACTAGCCACAAGGCTGGCCCTTCCATAGAAGCTGGGCTTACACTGCCCTTGAGTGTGTTGCTACCTCCCAGCTAAACCTGTTAGGTAGAAAAGATCGTTTATTCCTCATGAGAGCAAGTAGATCAGATCAGTTTATGGAAGTAAACTAACGGTGAGGCATCAGGGAATTCAGTCACTCTTAAGTTCTCATAGCATAACTAACTGCAATCTGGCTCAGCGTCTGAACTATGGAGGAAGACCTGGTCCCTCTGATTTGACTGGTGAAATGTGATTTATTTACTAGAGGAGGAAATTTTTACATTAATACTGTTGGGAGTTTCAAACGAGTCATCCAGTAGGTTACATCTTACGGATACAAGCAGCTCCTTTGATTAGATTATACTGATAATCATTAGTCTCACAGTGTGACTAGTCATATACTAACGTGAAGCTGAAGGCCCAGGTTAGTGGGAAGTTTTTAATTTTTATCTACTGGCACCACAGACAGTTCTTTGCAAACTAAATTAACCATCAATTCTGAGTGCTAGAGTGCTCCAGCAATCCCCACGAAGTCACTCCATTTTCACCTATGGAATTCAGAAAGATCATAGGTCTGTTATATCCAACCTTAAGAACAAATGCTGCATGGATAACTGGGTGAAGTTTTAGTGGCCTGTGATGATCAAGATGATCTAATAGTCCCTTCTGGCTTATTTACTATGCATCTATAAACTCACCCAAGAGCGAGACAGACTGCTCCCAAGTGGAGTTGTCACCATATAGCACAAAGAAGTTAGCACTTAAACATGGTAACTGCCAGAAGGCACTGGAGTAATGCAGTACTTGTGCTGATAATTTTATTTAGTCTTTACTTTGATTATATAAAGTAATAATCCTTATAACCATAACTATTATAGAAATGAAAACAAAGCAGCTTTCTATCCCTTTCTAAAATTTATTGGATTTCCTTGCAGATTTGTCACCAGCAGAGTCTCCTTCCTTTGTTTGCCCAGCTGTTAATGAAAATATAGACTGAAGCAAGCACTTAACTTTATGCTGTATAGTCAACTCTAGTAAAATCAATGGGATTAGCTAGAGTATGTAATATTAAAAAGCTTTGTAGGTCACTGAAGAAATGGGATCAGACACTGCATCTTCCATGAAAAAAGCCCAATAAGTACAAGGGAGTATTATGCGATATGTAGGGGAATAGGGAAATACAGGCCAAATTCTTATCCCCGATATAGCTCTTTGGAAGCCACAGGGACCACACAACCATCTTAGCTAGTTTCTAAAGGACTCCCCATTCCATAGGTTGTGTTGCTCCGTACAGTCTATACAGCAGCTCACAAAAAGAAGCAAACATATCAGCTGAAGGGCAAGCTACAAGGCATCAGCAGGATGCTATAGAACAGGTGGCTTATTTAGAGAAAAGATGCATATATCCAGGTCCCTTTAGGCCGAGAAAAAGTAGGTAGAGCACTATAACAACCTGGAGGCTTCTCGAGGCTACACAGGAATTTGAAGTGCCCCAACTTCGCTCCAAGCCCTTCCCATAGACTCCAAGGCTATACAAAGAGTTTGGCTCAGCTAAATTGAAGACCAGGTCCTTGAGATTGTCATTTATTGCATTTTCTTCCTTTCCATTTCAGCCTCTTTCCATATGATCCTACAGAAATATTCAGAGACCATATTTCTTCAGCTGTTATTGTTCCATTACAAAAATGCTGCATTAAAACTTCTTATTTTCTGGAAATGAAATCCATCGTAGAGCAAGATGGACAATATTTGCATTCTCTAGGAGTGATACTACAGACATTCAGTATGTAGAACAGGGACTAAATAGCCTATTTAGAAAAAAAACAAGCTGCAGGAAGATGCAGATGGTTGATATAGGAAATCATTTTAAAGTCAGAGCTGCATAAAAAAAAAAAAGAGGGAGAAAGGAAGAGCTAACTGTTACGAACTAAAAATAAAATAAACAGACTACAGCCTGTTTTAATAAAGCGAGATCCCAGATTTTAACCACAAAAATAATATTGTAATCTGGATCTGCAATCAGAAACTCTTCTACTAGAGGGATCCCTTTGTGGATTAAGGACTACGGGTGCTGGACAGGTGGAAATTCTGAAATTGCAACCAAGATCCCGACTTCCATGATGTTTGCCTCCCAGAAATTGAAAAACTTCTAGACTTACTGTTGCCCATTCTCCATTATGAACAAGTTCTCTTTTTTTAATTCAACAGCAGGTTGAATACAAAGGCGGTTCTCCGCTACTGATATATCATTGCATTTTGCAACTGTTATATTTCAACAAAATAGCTCGTACCATTAAGGATACCTGATCTTGTGAGCAAAGATATTTTGCGGTCTTTGCTAAATTTTCAATAAGCAAAATCATATATAAAGATATGTTTCTGTGTTTACACACTCCTTTATCATACAAGTATTGTAAAAAATTACATATGCAACTCCATTCTAAAAGAAAAAACCCTACCCTCATAACTTTTTATGTCTAATGATAGATTGTTATCACTGAAGTGGAATGAGATGAAGAAAATCCACAACAATCTCAGAAGAATACAAGCAATTCTGAGCATCAGAAACACTTGCACATATCCTTCCTTTGCCTCTTCTCTTTTTAAGTTCATGTGTACCAGCAACAAATCTTTTTTGGGGGATTTACAATGCATTTTACAGGCTCTTCTATGCCCTACAAAGTCAGAGGTTCAGGTAGTTTCAATCATTCCACATGGTTTCTTTAAAAAAAAAAAAATGAATAGGAATGCAAATTTCTTAATTTTCAAGCAATTTTATAATACCATAAGCATAATGCACCAGCCCTTTTCTCTGAACAAAGAAGCTACTGGATTGCTTTATTGCTCTGCAGATATCCATTTAAGAATAGACAATTCTTCTCTCAAGTGATTTAGAAGAGTATTTCATTTCAGGAAGATATCACAAGGAACAACCACGGTTGGGTTCTCTGTATCTTCTAGAGTTTCTCCAAAGGTCAGCTGGAATGATCCTCCAATATCCCTAAGCAAAGACTCTGTTCACTTTTTATACAGCTGAGCTGTAAGACCTCTCTGCTTCATTCCCTTGACGTTACAATATTCACTGCCTCACAAGGCGGAGAGCTGGGAATAGAGCACCTCAAGTCAGAATTCATTCAGGGGGCTCTGAATCTGTCTCTTGAGCCTCAGATCATCATTCTCGATGATCTTAGAGGTCTTTTCCAACCTTAATGATTCTATGATTCTATTGTAGATGAGGCGCTTAGGGACATGGTTTAGTGGGCACGGTGGTGTTGGGTTGATGGTTGGACTCGATGATCTTAGAGGTCTTTTCCAACCTTAATGATTCTATGATTCAGCATGGGCAACTGAAGGAGAACCGGTCTAAATAAAACAGCTATTAATGAAAATTATAGGAAGTAAACCCTCAAATACTCAGAGGACCTAAGAAAAGAATTGACACCAAAAATTAATCTCAGCAGTGAAGAAGTTCCTCTGATCTCCATTATAAAATGAAAAAGAACAGCAGGATTTATATAACAATAGGTAATTAAGAAGTGGCATAGAAGATATTGAATATTTCACTAATATTACTTATTACAGTGTTTGAATTCTGGAGTCAAATATGTAAGTTCTCTGAACCTGACAGACGTAAAGTACAAACAACTGAATCTAATGCCTGCTTTTAAACCTTTTGCTTGAGCAATAAATGTACTAATTGTAGAAAGCAGGATCTAGCTTTCCTTTTGTGCTGTACACGCTGTCACACGTGGATGGAAATAATTAGAGATTATCAGAATGGTTTTGACTAAAAAAAGTTCTGTGAAAGCCTAAATATTTCAGAGACTTATCAATAAACATTTCATTAAGAAAGGGTGGTTGGGGCTAGCTCTAAGTATGAAAGTGAGACGTTCTCATTGCACTGGCCCTAATATTGAAGTCTTTGATGTACCTGGATGAATTCTCATTTAAAACCTACTCTCAGCAGATAGCAGGCAGAACAGAGGTGTACATTTCCCCATTCCCAAACCAGCCTTACCAGCCTAGCTGGATATGTATGCACAGTCTTCTAGTTGGTGTTGTGTAGCCAGCTGCTATTGTAACACATGTTATGAGGGAAATTATCTTTTTACTGAACCAGATGGAGAAGAATGAAAGATCTATAGCTAATTTAAAATTTGCCTGGTACACACAACACCTAGAATATTTTGCAAATGCATAGTGGCAGAACAGTTCTCCTAAACAAAGGATTTGCTCAGTTACCCTCCAGATCATCACTGATATTCCTTTAACCATTCCTTAGTCTGTGAAAAGGAATTAGAAAGTTCACTAATTTTCTCTCAGAAAGTTTCTTGACCAATGTCCTGAGGGAAAAAGGATTTAAAAGTGAGTTATATGGAAGGACATGGCATCTCCTAGCCTCAACAAAGCTAGGGAACCTATAGAGAAGTTAATATCCCTTCTCTTTTTTTTTTTCTTTCTTTTTTATATAAATAAACTCTCACAGTGAACCAATGACAACCTAGGATTTCACCTATGCTATACATTACAGCCAGAGAATCAAGGAATGGAAATCTGACGTGTATTCATGATAATAAAGGATTCCTAGGTGAAAGCGGGTTGTACTAGTTAGTAATTATACTTGTCCTTTGGTCACACAGATCCACAGTTCTTGCCCCACCGAGCAGAGCTCCGGAGCACGCACATTAAGATTGCGTACGTTTTACTACCTTAATGCAATTCACAGATTTCCAATTCATTACAGGTCAGTTTATTCACTGCCAAAGGCCTCAATATTCCAGGGAGAGAGGAAAGTATTAACCCTGTTTTAACCCCTTTAACTAAAAACTGCAAAGAAATAAATCTTATCACACAGCAGGTCAGAAGTAGCTCCGTATGTGCAAGTCTATGCAACGGCCTTTCAAGCAGCCTAAGGACTTCCACTGGCAGCCCCTGTACAAAACCACAAGACTTTCCAAATAAACATATACAATAGCAAGAAACAGCATCACAGTAAAGGCTCGTGCTGGTCCACTACGACAGAAGTACAAGACTGCCAAATTAGAAGTGAAACTCTAGAATGTGAATGACCTTCTGGACTGAAACCACAGCAACCATTTTGTCCCAACACCACTGCTTAAAACGTTATGGGAGAGAAGGATAATAAATCCAAATCCAGTGTGCGTGGAATAGGGCTGCTCTTTAGCACACAGTAATTTGGCCATCATCCTGAGACTGATGGTGCTTATGACTTAGATAGCGCTAATCTGAATTTCTTCCATGACACTGCTACAGCACCAAACAAGGCTAGGAATAGTGTTTTGACAACACTGAGAAACGTTAGTATGTGGGCCTCGTAAAAGTGACACACACCAAATAAGAAACCAGAGCACTAGATCGTTACCGCCAACTTGAATCTTCAACATGCAAGCCTCCAGACTAAAGTTAAATTCAGCCAGTATCACAAACTATCACATCTATTCCTGTTAGTCATTTCTTTGCCTTCCAGAAGCATCTCTTAAAAATGAGGACTGAAATGACTGGTATTTTTCATCTGCCTTGTCTTAAAAAGGTGAGTTTCTTTCTGGTCCCCAAAATCACAGACTTCAATTACTTCAGGTCTCTGTCCATCACAGAGAAAATCCAGATAAGCTTCTTTGAAATGCGAGTCAAGGGAAAGGCAGGATAGTGGTGGTGGTTTTTTCTCAGTTGAAGAGATTCAGGCTAACTGACAGGCATCTGCTGCTTTTCCATTTTAATTTGATATTTTTATTCTGTACTAAAAAGCATAAAAATCTGTGGGTGTATGTATATTTTTATTGCACCAGCACCACACAAAACAGGAAGCAAAAAGTGATACACAAAAATTGCAGCAAGGGAGAACAAAGACGGACAAAACTATTGAAAAATGAATAGGCTTGAAGGATCTAGGTACCTTGTGAACGCATAGAAAAGGACAACCCTCCTGCCCCCGAAGTACCACAAATTGCATTCAAATAGTAAAGGTGGGACAGGAAACAAAGACTGACTTGAATAATAAATCCGGCTTTTCACACTTAACGCATTATTCACTAAAAGATATCATCCTTTTCTACATCTTGTTTTTCATCATTTTGGTCAGCACACTTTTCCTTGTAGAGTTCCCTGATTAGTCATTGTCAAAACATGAAGATCGAAAGGATTAGAAAAGAGTTTATAACATCAGCCCTTACTCTTCACAGTAGATACTCATAAGCAGACTTTCAAAAGTAATTTGATCTTCAGCAGAGATGTTGCCACGAGGTATTCTCTAAGGTTCTCAGTCAGTTTACAGTAGGTGTAGACACCACTTTTTCCAACTAAATATGACCTGCTTAAAACTGCATGGCATCAAATGAATCTTGGACCCTCCATGATGCTTTATACAAAAAGTACAGTCATACAACACAAGAAGATGAAACCATATTACTACAAATTTATCACCTCCACATTTTCATATGATGGGAAGACCCTATTCCAGAGAAGGATAAAACTGATAACATGGACATGTGACAAAAAAACCCAAACACCAAAAAAATACCAAACACACAAAGTTTTTCTCTAGTTATTTTCAATGACCCAAAGTTTAAAGACCGTATCTCTGAAGTGAGTGGGACACTTAACTACACATACAGAAGGAGAGGCAATCACCTTTTTTTTTTGGCAGCCAAGGAAGAAGAAAAGGTCCAAAGAGATGCCATGGCCAGCTGAACTTGTTTACACTGAAACATGGCACCAACTTAATGCAATCCATTTTTAAGCAATTAATTTAAAAATCTTTGGTAGGAGTGTCACCATTATGAGCATAAGAGTTGCTGCTTTTAATTAATTAGGAATACCAACCTACGTCAGTCTGAAAGTGAAATAAGAGTATTCAGATGGCCCACTGCCTCAGTTCCATAAAGCCATGACTTTTTAATGGGTAGACAAACTTTTGGTGGCCAAATTCTTCTCATAATAGTGAATGTGTATTGATAAAAACTGCCTGAAAAGAAGTAGCAGTGACAGCAGCAATTCATACACTCTTTCCTTGACAAGTCCTTTTTTGCCATCAGGAAATGTTGTACTTAATTTGAGAACATGACCATTAGGTACATCCCGATACAACCCTGACCAAACTGCCAGAACTCCCAACGTGGCCCCTAAATATGCACCAGTTGGGTCTCCAGCATGTGCATTAGGACCAGGGTGCTCCAGATACATAATGGCAATTTGTCCTGGATTTGGGGATATCTGTAGCCCACTCAGGGCTGGAGTTGCAAGAGAATTGTAAAACATCAAGAAATCCAAGACAAACAGTATGCTCAGGTCACGTCCAACGTGCACAGGAGCATGTACAGTAAATCCAGAGCACACTAGATGTGTGTGCTTCTTTCCAGGAAATCTTGGACAGAACTCCGGTAACTTCTTGTTTTTACAGGTAAGAATAAATAATCATTTTCATAATAAATCAAAAGTGTACCTCTAAGCCCGGTAATGTTATTTGCTAATATGGATTCCCCATAAAAGTACTTCAGAGTAATCTGAATTGCAGAGAGTAATATATCTTTCATGTCCTCTACACAGCTAGAGCAGCGCTGCAGCACGCTGGGAGAACTGCAGCCACATCTCTCATAGCACCGTGATGTTGTGCACTACTCCCTGTGTGATGATATGCCCCCATGAAAAGAACGGGACTCACTGGGGATCTTAATGGGATGTTGTAGATCAGCTTATTTCCAATTCTTTCCTCAAAAAAGTTTGCTGAAGCACGACCACAGGCCCTAGCTCTACTCTCCAATATGCTCACCCTCTGCTCTAACTCCTCCGCTTTCCCTTCTGTTCTGTTAGGCTTATTTTCATTGTAGTTACAGAAATTTCATGCTGAGCAAGTAAGCCAATGATAGTTCCTTTTCTAAAAATCTTTTGATTTTCCCACAATAACTGCATCTACTAGACCCGTGAACCAGACTAAAATATCCTTTCACTAGCATTCAAAGGCAGAGAAGAAAAACAATGCCATATATGGAAGCACTGTATATTCCCCGGCGTAAAGAGTCCTTTCCAAGAAGTCTTTTTCTGGTATTTTACTGCTCAGATCAACACGGGTATCCGCTATCCACTTTTTTTCTGAAAAGAGGCCAGTATACTTGAAGCCGCGATCAAATAAATCACATTTCCACCTTGTAAAAAATTAAAGCAGTAAATTAACTTTCAGATGAGAGATACATCACAATGCAGAATATTAGATTAACTTAACTTAAAGCAATCCATCAACTAAGAAAGAAAGAAACACTCCTCCATTTATTCTAGATAATTTCTTTTGCTGAAAGGAAGTTTTCTTATTGGCGTCTGCAGAGAAAATAAGTTTCTCCACGTCTGTCAGTCCTGGGACGTGCCTAGCAGAGGAGGCATAAACGTACCTCAGGTCCCCCAGGCAGAGTCCCCGATGACCAAGCTTTATTTCAGAAGCTGTACAGGCACACGGTCAGCCTCAGACCCAAGCGCTTTGTCCCTCTCAGCAGTGCTGACTACCTAAGGCTTCACCAGAGCAGAGCTTGGGCCTCCCTCACCTGAGGAACACCGCTGGGTCCTCTCACCGCCTCTGCCACTGACCCTCCACCAGGCTGCTGATGAGATATCTTCCAATTTTTCAGTTTGGTTGTAAACTTTCCTAGCGCAAAAATTGCTCGCTGTGCATTTGTACAGCATCTAGCATAATCAGCACCTGATGTTGGTAAGACCCTTCTGCAGTGCCTCTTACAACAGGTTTGCAGGATTATATTCAAACAGAAAGAGCATTTTAGCTTGACAGTGCTGTTCTATAAATTTGGATCCCCATACTGTCTTATTTTGCCATAATCTTTGTAACTGATTAGTTTGCACATAAAATCACAGTTCATTTGGCACAGGATTTCCGTACCTGGCTGCTTGTCAGTGCTTTGTGCAATGTTATGAACCTGTTTTCCCATTAGTATTCACTGCAGCAAGGTGATGAATGACACTGAAGATGAGTTTATCTGATGTGATTTCTTACTTGTCTTCACCCATTTACTGTATAACTCATTTTGTTTCCTTTGTTGTCTTCAGTCTTTTACAAAGGAAAGCTGTTAATTTTTTTTCATTATTACCATTTTCTACATATCCATGAGCCTAATCCAGTGTCCTTTTGAAAAACTTCCCATTGACTTCAAAAGGCACTGGAGCTGGCCTCTGTGGAGGTTCAATGCTTCTGGCATACTTAATACTGCAGTAACACCACCTACTCATCCCCTCTGTTCTTTGTATTTTGTCTCTTTTGGGGCTTCACAGTTTACCAGGTCTGCCCATAAAATGCTAACATTTACCCCTCTTGCTTGCATTTCAGAAATGTCACCACCTCTGCCCATGCTGACAGCATGCGGCAATCCTGCTTAAGAGTCGGTCCGCACTCCAACCTCAATAAACAGCAGTACCTTTGACACCCAAAAGTGGTCAAGAACCAATTCATCTTGTCAGTCCCTGAACTGGCAGGAAGGTCTCACCGTTTTGTGACGTGCAGCTTAATCCATGACTGATCTTGGCCCCTTTTAAGCAAACATACATGCTGTATTTCTCCACTATCTGTAGAACACATTTTTTCCGAACGTGACAACACAAACAACTGATACACACATAAGCAATTTTCCCCGCTACAAGATGTAATGTGGCAATCTACCTTAGGACTTTTATTTTCTAATTCATTTGCAACTTTGCAAAACGCCATTACAACTGGAAAAAAAAAAAAATCCAGAAAGCATTCAGCTCACCCTCCCTCTCCATAAGCCCAGCCAAAGGGACCAGCTTTTTAATTATCTAGCAAGAGAGTCAGTAAAATGTCCCAACCTCTTTAGCAGGATCCTCAGGCTCCAAACTCATTATCAGATCGCTTTTTATCTTTAAGAGTCAGTGATTTAAACTCACTCCAGTGTTATAATCACCACAGCGATTATAGCTCCACAGTGCAGCAAAGTTTTAGAACGCTACAGACTTGGAGCCCACTGCTACTACCACAAACACCGCAACACACAGCACCACACTGGGAAGCTCAAACTGCTTACTGGAACAATCGTTAAATAGTATTAACTGGCAGACAGTGTTTCCTCTAACTCATACTGCAGCAACGCTAGGGGGTTGTAATGCATCCTGAATAGAACACAGCACGTACTTCGTAAGCCATCCTATAACTGGCTCTTACTTGTTAGAGGCTCAGCTCTCCAATAAAGTGGGCTGAAAAAGGCAACAGGAAAAAAAAAATGTACATTTTTGAAACTATTGCTTGACAGACAGCATTGTGTTTTTCATAACAATTACCAAAAAAATTGAGAATATTTAAAAAAAACAGTCTACTTGATCAAAACCAGTAAGCCAGAGATGGCAGCTTCAGGCGCTAATGTTATCTCTACTGAAGAGAAAAGAATACTCCCATATGTTTCAGCCACACAAACTTGAAAGGTGAGCGTGGAGCGGCGTAAGATGAGTTTGGATCAGGCTTTCTCAAGCGCTCAGCACCCACCAGGTAAGATTCAGGCATTGATACGGTTTGGCTAGACTTTAGAAGTAGCTTCTAGGAGCCAAACACTTTTTAAACCTGGCTGGTGTACCTAGATGCCAATGAGGGATCTGGTCTCTCTTGGAAATCTGTCCCTTATTAGATTCAATAATCACTCTTCTGAATGACAGTAGAGGGAAATTCAATATACGTTATTTTGAAGATCTGAAAGGTTCTCTCCCAGCATGATAATTACTGTGTTTCCATTTCTGTTAATGACATCTAAGAACTGGAAACACAAGCAGCGGTGGAGGATTAAGTAATTATGGAGTATTAGATGCATTTGAAGAGCAGGGTCACAGAAAAAGACAGAAGGAGAAAAGAGAGTGAGCGTGCTGCGGGCTGCTCATCAGCTGGAAAGCCATAAAGTATCCCCCCTTATTCACAGCTTGCTAGCTGTAAAGGACAAAGGCTCACAGCACAGATCAGCTATTCTTTATTGTCCCCATTCTGGAGAGCTACAGCTTTTATGGGTAAGTAAAATTCTTGTTAACTATAGATGGATATGATCTCTAATATGTGATTAATTTTCTCTCATATAGAAATTGTAAATGTATGTGATAGAAACAGAAAACTAATTTAGGATCATTTAAATATAGAAGTATAGTTCTATAATAAATGCAGTACTAGGTGACCTGAAATTCCTGTGTCCTATTTCAAACAATACTTAACAAAGTCACATGAAATTAAGGTTTGTTTAAAGAACACTAGTAAATTATGAGAATGGCAATGAAAAATTAACTTCAAGCATTGGAAAATTATGAGTTCTTATGAATTTAAGTGTTTTGAAGGGAACTAAAATTCATCATTCTCTATTGACAGTACAACACACATCAAAGCAAAGCTGCTCACATATGCCTCTGCATACTTATTCCACTTTGTCAAGCGCTACCAAAAAGACTGGAGCTGCATTTAAGTGGTCCGGCTTTTGAATATGTTCCTTTATGACTCAACTCTTAGCCTAGGTAAAGCTGGAGTGTAAGCCCTTAGCTACGATCGTTCCGTGTGAAAGGAATGACATTCATACTGGATTTAAAATACACCTTTGAGATTTTAATTTCCATTATTCTCCAGATCATTCAAAGGTATCAGGTAACTGGATCAAAGGGTTCAGCCTTCCACCTTCATTCACATGGTGGTAACTTACTCCACAATTAGACCTCATGACATCAGTGGAACTAATCTTAGTAGTACTCAACGTGTTTAAAGGTGAAATAATCTGTCTCTAAGTGGAGTATGACAACTGAGCAGCCATTTAGAGTAATTACCTTCCTAGTCAATTAAATAATTATTCAAGTGAAGTTAATCATCTCAGTGGTTTTGGGGCACTGATAAAAAAACAGGTCAAAATTTAATTTAAAAGCACCTTAAACAGTCAGAGAGATGGACACAAAATATAGGTGGACTAAACCAGTATTACACAGGTATTGCTTCCGGCTGAACCAGCTCTATTTGGACAGACTTATTTCTGTAGGACTTTCTATTGCGATTCAGGTGGAGATAACTGAACTTGGTGGATTGTTTCTTCTCCTATTCCTACATCACTTATGTGTACCTGTCCTACTTTCCGAATGTTCTGTTCAGAAGGCTTATTCTTTTGAGATATTTGCTGATTGTGCCTCGGAGTTTTTATTCCCACTTCTGCTAGTGCTCTTTACAGCATGCATTTGGTCACACAGCACTGTTTCTGCTCCCCAAGTATGAAGGTTTGGACAGGAGAACAATAAATGACAAACAGAAACCCATACACTTCTAAGTACAGATTTGTCAAGCTTTCCTTTTCAAAAGAAACATTCATTCATGTAAAACCATGTAACAATACAGGCAATTTTTAGATGTAAGCTGTGTTACCTTCCTTACAACTAAAAATATTAAAGCCAGCCTGGACAATATTACAAATTCCTTGTGTGTGCGGTTCTTGGCATTCCCCAGCATCTTGCCATTTGCTTCAACAGCATGATACCCTTAATATATCAATACCATAGGGAAATCCCACAGCTGCTGCTTTTAATTCAAGCTTTTTTTTCCTTATAGATTTTTAAAGCATTGTGTCAGATGCACTTAAATAAACTGGAGTCAACAAAGCTTGTTGCTTTCCAGCACCTAATGGAAATTCAGCTACTCTTGTTCTGTAGAATTAGAACCTAGACTGCACCAAAGTCAATAAAGCTATCCTGACCTGTACGGGCTGAAGAAGGGGAGACGGGGTCCCAAACAGCATGGTTTTGAGCAAACTCCTCAAAGTTTCTCAGTGCCATTTCAGCAAATGTTCTTTGTGAAACAAAGGTCTTGCACTTGAGGAAAGGCAGCTGTTGAAGGCCCATACCCAGTAGCACTTCACTATCTGTGTTTCCATCTTCCCTTCGTTTCTAAACACTTGTTTGCATCACAAGGTCACCGACAATCTGAAAAAACCCACCTCTTTTTGCTCTGTGACAATCCAAGTAACTTTTAATATCCATGCACCTAAAACTATCATTCCTGTGCTCTGGGATCCCCCCCACCTTCATTAAAAAAACCTAAATTAAGTAAATAAAATATAGCATCACTTGGAAAGAGCTGAATTATCTTTTCACTATTCTAGTATCAAAATCCAATTTTTTGGGGAGCTTTGCTAGGGTCCTTTGTAGATTGGAGTGTAAAATTACTGTCCTGTTTAATCTAAAAATATTTGGGGATAAAAGCTGCTCAGCTTTACTGAAAGACCTCTAGAAACTCCTTCAAATACACCAATTCCAGAAAGTAAAAGTAAATACTTATCCATTTAAGAGAAATTAGCCCATGTTACAAATTAGAGAATATTTTCCTTCTAAGACGGTAGGAAATACCAGCAGTAAGTATTCGGAATCAGCACTGTTCTACCCATTTGTTGAAACATCTAGCACCCCAAAACTATTTCACCAAAAGCATTTTATCATTCTTTAACTTCTCTGTGCAAGAGAAGTAGAACAATAGGAAGAAATTTAGTCACCAAGCACTGAGACCAAAGTGCTCAAGCTCACCACAGCAAAAGAATCTTATGACTTGTTCACAGACACTTCCTTCCCCCCCCTTTATTAAATGTTTCCTTTCTTTCCTTTCTCCAAATCCCCCCCCATAAACTTTGATAGATGCTTTGATATTAAAAAACTGACTTAGATAATTTCTAATGATTGTAAGCGTTTCTTCCAGGCAAATAAAAGTGAGAGAACCTGCAAAGACTTTTGAACCTGGCAGTTCTAGGTACTCTCAAAAAAGCTTCTATAGCATTACGTAAACATACGTTTGTGCATGAAAACCTTATTGCAATATTCAGCCCAGGAAAAGATACCCAAGATAGAAGTTATTCATGTTATCTTGCATAGGCTGGAGCTATTGTAGACATGAACTCTGTTTAAAATGCTTTACAACTGAATGTGTGCTAACTGCTTTATTGAATTTATTCCATTAATACAACCAGGGTTTTCTCACGACGTCAATCTGTATAAGCCTGCTCCCTTTCAAACAGTCCTGTTTGATATAATCACCCTCTTGCATTGGCAGCAGAGAACAGCTACTGGGAGGTCCCAGAAGCAAGTCTTCTGCAGAACTCAGGCTGCATTCCAGTCCTCCCTGCGTGCTCCCCCTTCAACGCCAACCCACTTGTGCAGCAGAGCTCAAACCTAAGCTCAGCACAGGTAACACTAGGTCAACATAATTCAGTTAAAACAAACAAACAAAAAAATTACCCAAATAGAATTTTCAAAAGTGTTAGTACACCTGTGCCCTCCTACATACCTTTAAAATCTGATCCTTCTTGCTCCACTGGGAACGAGCACAAAAGTAACACTTTATAGGTATCAATAAAGTGATGTACCAGTAAGCAGATTCTGTTGAGCAACTCAGGTTTTGGAGCAGAGCTCTAAAATATAGCTCATATATTACGGCAACACGTTACTTGTATTAAGCACCGAGAGATCTTGTAAAGCCATAATTTTTAAAATGTGTGTCAGACCTCAGAATGATCCTTTTTTCAGTATGAGGTATCTTATACTGCATAAAAATAGCCAAACACACACCCCGACTATCTAGGAAAAAAATATTCCTAGCACGTCCATTATGCAACCAACTTCGAGGCTATCTTCCAGGGATCTTCTTCACATCCCTATGAAGATATAAAATAGGTCAAATACACGTCAGGATTGACACTATAATACTGAACACTACAAAAGCTTCAGACAGTGCCCACAGAAGAAATTGCCAGAATTTACACAAGTCCCCACTTCAGTCTGTTTTATTCTGGAAACCTCCGAGATTAATAAGGAACCTCACTAACTGCACCATAGATCATGTGACACCCTTATCTTCCTCAACAGTGCAGAGACAAGATCCTCCTCTCTCAATGGCTTTTTCCAGATCTTGGGTGGAGTCATACAAGCAATTGGCAAGGACAAGACCAGTGCAGGTGACGGATGAGTTGCAGATAAAAGCTCTGTCCTTTTGAGAATTACAGCAATACACTTTTTTTTTTTTGGCATTGTACCAGAGATGCAAAGGAGAAAGGAATGTCCTTTCAAGTCTGACAACATAGCTTTGTACTATAGCCTCCTAAACCTACATGATACACCTACCTCAAACAGCATTTGTCACACCCAAGTGGAACAGACAAATGCTCAGGCCTGTGAGTTTCCTTGCACAGACAACAATTGTAAATTAAACCCTAGAAGTTCAGGAGTTTTAGTCTGCACAGTGGGACCTTTGTGCTATGCCTATTTAGGTGGAGTCCAGGCACAAAAGGCCAATAATTGCATTTGCCTCATTACTTGTCATCTGTCCATGTAGCTCCCATGCTCCTGGGCTCCCTCGTGGGGCCTCCTTGTTCCGTCAGCCATGCCACATGGCTGGGTTTCCCAGTGCAGCCAGTCCTATCCTCTAGACTCTACCTGGTGATGCTCTCTTCACTGCAGACACACGTTCTGGCTTCAGTTGTGCATCGCCATGCTCCAGCAACACCTATACACCAACCAAAACATCTACAGCCAACCAGATGGCTTTGCAACAAGTCCCTGTGGAGAACCGGATTACGTGCACTGCCATGGCCAGGGATGAAGACTTCTCTGCTTCACTGCAGAGGCAGCAGACAGCTGGAGGTCAGGAATGGCACATCTTCCCAGCTACCCAGCCTACCATTCTGTGGTCTACCTCCAACACCTGTCAACATCTTTTCTTATGACAACACATGCTGGGGTCTGGACACCACCAACTTTATTGTCACTGTCTATAGTCTCTAACATGCACCTACACTCCCAACAGACTGTTTAGCAGGAATAGTTGAGGACTGGGCTGATGCTTTGATAGCAGCACAAAGGCTTATTTTTTCACAGCTGTTTTTTACTTGGCTGAAAAACCCCTTGTAGGAGTTGCCAGCTAAAGGAAATTAGTGTTTTCTCTGCTACGGAGTCTAACTGGTTTTTCCTCCACTAACAGCTCTTCAAGCTAAATTTAGGGAGCCAGGGAAATTAGACTGAATGCTATTTGGCTGAGACTATGGCCTACTTCCCATACACACGTAATGACCAAAGGGAAGGGTTCCTTTAATTCACTTTGTGCCGCAAAACTACAGAATGCGAGCAAACAGCAAGCCCATCACACAAAAGATAACCTACTTAAGATGTATATTAACGGTGTGATCAAAGGTACCTTTAGAGACCAACATCACTCATAACAAATGCAGAAAACTAGATCTCCAGCGAGCAAGCAAGACAGAGGGATTTCATTCATTTCCATAAATGAAGTCAGTCAATTTATACCCAGCTGTCACAATTTGTCCAATTACTTATCTGCTCACGTTGTTGTAGTCAGCGCATAGCTTTGCCAGCTCTGACAATTTACCTCTATGTTTCACAATACTTGGTGAAATCAACACCTCCTGGAACTAAACAACTATGGAAAAAGCTGAACTTTGATTTAAACCAGCAAGTTTCCTGACCTCTTGTTTACAAAGGAAAAACCTGAAAATATGACCTAACCACAAATTGCTGTTCACAGAGAAAGTAAGTAATTTTTAGGTGCATTACTCTCTGCTTTTAAGCATAGTACATTTGTTGCTACTCCTGCAAGTCTGACTTCTAAACCCGAAAGCTGGCGTTCCCTTTACCTTGCGTAAGGAATTAGAGCATCTGGGAGCTCAGGCTCAGCATGAGCCTATGAAGCTGGCGTATGTCAGACAGACCTATTCCATAAGCACTAAGTGTCACAGTTAAATTATCAGGCACATAAAAAGGTGCATATTTGTACACAAGTTTACAACATTTTGATTCCTAGCACATTTTCATCAACAACGTGCGACTGAGTTAAGATTCCAAGATGTAGTGGTAAAAATGTTGCTTTTACTTGCAGATAATTTAACATTCAGCTTTCCCTAGCTATTATGAAGGAATTGGCAGAATTGATAATGCGAAGGAGTAACCCTTTATTTTAAGCACCTTATTTTAATAAATTGATCTGACATTTACAGTAATACTTCAGGCTCTAATGAATCCCTTTGTAATGTAAATTACATTACACTATCTGAAATGTCTCCTAAATGCACAAATAAATATGAAATGAAACGATTACGAAGACTATTCTATCGATAATGATATACAGGTTGTTACCTGAGTGTTATAACTAATGGTTAACTAGTCTTCACTTCTGAAAAGACTTAGTTCCCAGATTTCCTCCATATGACCTATTCTCCACTGAACCTCTTGCAGTGCAGGCATGCGCTTCATAATGCATTCATTTCTTTGGTGAAATGATGGGACGTGCAGCATCTTTGCTCTCAAGCAGCAGATGAGGTGGTGGGTTTTTGGTTTTGTTTTTTTTTTTTTAAAACCAACCTTGCATGTAATAGAAATGGTAATAAGTAGAATAACATTTTCCTATAATTACATGTTTTTACTTATAAGCGGCAGCAAATGGTTGAGGTCATTCAGCTAAAGCTAGCGGCCCAGCTAAAGGAATTCTTGCATCCGTAAGCCTTTCTGAAGGTTGTTTCCCCTCTTTGTCTCGTATATTCCTAGGTGCCTGATACGTAGGGACTGCATACACATATGAATTAGCACACAAGACGGCAGAGAAGGACACAATTTCCTTTTCGTACCTATTTCATCTTTCAGGCTGGGGTGAATAAATGGCCTTCTGAAGGAACTGGTTTGAGCATTTCCACTGACCTCCTTCACTATCAAAGGAGTAAGTTTAGCAGAATACGATTAAGCAGCTTTTCATGCTATGGGTCATCTCTTCAGCACATACGTTCTCCCTGACTGCACTCGGCTGGCCTTCTTCCGACTTATCTCACTGACCTGTTTTAGGTTATCCTAGGATAATCAGATTTTTCCTCTTATCTGTTTTCAGTCAGGGTTCTGCAGCCATTTTTCCTGTTGACTCCACAGGGCACAGCATCAGCCACAGGCCAGTAGTATCTGCTTTCTACCCCTAGCTTTCCCCCCACACACACTCTTTCCTGCATTCCCTCCTTGGTGGAATTCAATTGTCCAAGAATAAATTTGCAAAAAAAAAAAAAAAAAAAAAAAGAGTTGTTTTCCCCCTCCCAATCAATCTCCATTTCACAATCAATTGCCATTTTTCTCACCAGAGACAATGTACCAATTTGTGTTACCACAAGGAGTATCAGTATCACCTTTTACCAAGGCCTCTTCCTTTGCGCCTGAATTTCTCTACCAGTTTTCTGCAAATATCACCTTCTGATCATGTGAAGCATAGCTGAGGCTCTTCCTGTTAACAAAGAAAAAAGCCTTTGTTCGTGCAGTTACAGCTTTGTACTTCAGTCATTGCACTGTGAAACTCTAAGTTTCAACCATGTAATTCCCACCCAAATAATGCAACATTTCTACATCTCCTTTAACTGCTTACACTTTCCAAGTTCTTCACTCACTTATGTCTTGCTCAAGTTAAAACTATGCACAGGTTCTCAACGGATAAATGTTATCAATTAAAACTCCTTCCTGCAACAGCACACTCTTCTTTTTAAATCTCTCAGCCATATAACGAAGTTGTCTTTCACCACTCAGGGCAGTCATATTGTTAGTAAAACTCTTGCTCAGAAGCGAATCGCTCTGTCCACCCATCTGTTCTCTGATACCCGCTCTGAATATGCCTGGAAACAAGCCTGGCATCAAAGGCCAAAGGAGAACTAAGCTTTCTGGACAAACTGCAGGCCAACGAGCAGATGAATGGTTCGAAACCCTGCAGAAATAAAGGCTGAGTGGTGGTGATCAACAGCCGAGAGATTAAGGAATAGTCCAAGGCCAGCTGATGCACATACTGTAGACATACCAACACCATAGTAAACTCCCTCTAATACTTTCTGCTCCCCATCCCCTTGCAATGCTCTTCTGTCTAATGGTTGGTGTTCAGAAATTAAAAATTCAACACTCAGTATCCAGCCGTGGCAACCAGATGCTGACCCAATTGTATTCTATATCCATTTGCTTTTTCTACTGTACTGCTAGGTGGTTCCTATTATTCTTTACCTCATTTTTTGACCTTTTTTTTTTTTTTGGGGTGGTGGTGGGGGGAAGCCACACATGACACCATGTCAAAGACAGAGTAGTTGTGGCTGTCCTGGCTGATCTATGACAATTAAGAGAACTTTAGATATGGACTATAGAAAGTTTTCTTAAATCCTTGTGATTAATAGAGAACATTAATGTAAGTACTAGCCAGTCAGGCTTAAATTCCCGTTTTCATCATCCTTTCAACCTGCAGCTCAGGCTAAACAGTAAAAATCTCCTTAAAAACCCACTGCATTCTCACGTTCTTTGAATAGTAAAATGTTCAAAGGTGCATCCCACAGGATCACAGGCACTGAACAATGCTCTAAAGAGTTCAAGATGGGTCAATGCAATCCAGAAAGGCTGCAAAAGCAATGGGCAAAGGCTAGTTTTTGTGGACAACACAGTGGGCTTTCCTCTATTTTCCAGTTCTTGGCAACAGGTATTTTTAAAGCATGCTTAGAAACTGTACATATTTGGCCATTAACTTTGAGAATGTTTACCAATAGTCTAGACCAGGAGAAAAGAATATCAGGGAAAATACGTCCCTTTTCAGATTCTGAGAGTGGGCAGAAGGAGAGATTTCAATTCCCAGATAATGACATGGCTCCAGCCTTCTAGGACAACCTATACTAGCCATCCATTCCTACTCCTTTCCTCCTTGAAGAGGGTTGCGGAGGGATGCGGGGGCAAGAAAGATACAAAGGCTATATATGCCCATATGATCGTAAACTTCAGGACTGCCCAGGCTGAATTAATTTAGAGTAATGCCGGGTGCCATTCCAAACAACATCTTAGATTTCAACCCCATGCTGCCATACACGCTGGATCAAGCCTTAAGCTCAGTTCAGCTTAATTAAACCAAGGACATTCCAGTGAACATCCACCAAGAGAACTGCAAATTAAAATCCTGTCTCAAGCTTTCTTCCCCCTTTTCTAATTTTAATAAAGCAAATGTGTCCACAAAGCAGAATTCGTTTTTTGTCCACAGACATTTCTGTTCAAGTAACTTCCATGCAGAAAAAGTTAAAAAACCTCAGTCAAAGGAATCCTTAAAATTTACTTTTATTGTGAATTCTTTATGGCTACAGAATAGACATGAGTAATCAAAAACATTTTCTAGAGAAACAAGAGTAAGAAAAAAAAAGTCGGGTGAGGAGTTGTTCATAATTATATCCCTGTCATCCTTAGGATATTGGTTTTAAATTCTCTCCCCAGCTCCTTTTTAATCTAATGATTTTTCTCCTACATCTCATCACTCTTGAGTGCAGTGACAAAGACACAAAACATATCTTTTAACGTGGCTGTAAGTGGCTTTTCATGGAGGCATAGATAATAGCTTATCTGATTTATTGGACAATTTTCTTGCCACGGGTTTGAAAGTCTGAAGAGATGGAGGATCTGTTCCTCCAATACTTTACTTCATGCACCAAGATAAGATAGTTCTATTGGAAAGAATATGTCAGCCCAGTCCCAAGACCATTGCATGACTTTCTAGAGATGGAATAATAATAATTCACCACTGGAGAAATTCAAAAACCTTTCCTCAAATTGAATTGCACCTTTCTCCTCCCTTCCCTGGTAGGGCCACCAAAGTCAAAAGAAGCAGCTTTTGCTTCCCTTGGTTACAGCAAAACTGCCATAATCATACAGCTGCACCATTCACAGTCAGCAGGAATGTGAGTATTTGACCTTATATGCTTTATTTGCTCTTAACACACATAAACCTACCAGCCCTTCTAGAGTTCTCCATCTCCAATTTACACCTTTTTCACGTTTCATTATGAAGTAAATATAATATCACATTCCTAGACGAGGGGGCCTTACTTCTACTACTGTTACTAATTCTTCTATTCAGCATGCAGGCACATTTGTTACCATAGCTTTATATGGGAGACACCATGGACCAGGGGTTATTTTTGTTATTTCAGGGAAGAGCATTAAAAAATACTATGAGAAAATGGAGGCTTACAGCTACATGATTTTGCAGGCAGGCACACGAATAAGAATGCAGGTCAACTTTTAATTTTTATTATTAAATTGCTAGACAGACCCAACAGCTATTTTCCAGTATTATGACTTGAAATTTCAGTTTCTTCAGGACTCTTCTTATGCCTTCCAGCTACTCTTGACCTGCAGAACTCTAGCAGTTTATCAACATGGACTCTTATCACTCAGCTGTTACACAGGATGCATTTAATAGAGACTTGTGTTCCCTGCCCTGGTGACACAGTACATTTTCAGAAAATCAGAGCCAAGAGAAGGCCAGATGATGATTTCAACGAGAGAACAAGAATGAGTTATTTTCTCTCTCAATCCACAATTACTTTGTGGAACTCATCACCAATCTATTTTCTGGAACAAATAAGTTCAAAACAAATATTCATGAATTTAAGTGCAATTAAACAAGATGAAACTTCCAGCAAAGAAAATACCTAGGAGTTGATTACTAAAAGTTGAGAAAGTATACCAGGGAAAGGATACGTACTGTCTTCTGTTACTGTTCTTTAACCATCTGTTACCAGAGACATTACACTGAGCTAAACGGTCCTCTATTGTAAACAATTACCACATCTTTATGTTCTGGAAAAACACATGAACTTGTTTTCCAGCTTTGAATAATAATAACAACCAAAGTCCATGGAAGAATCTTCTAAAGTATACTAATGGTAAGTGGCAGAAGAATGAATTTAGTATGTGAAATTACTGAAGGAAGAGGCAGCAGTAAAGTAGACACACAAGGCTAGGTATTCGACTGGAGTAAGTTGTTTCAAGCCCTCAAACAAATTGAATCATACTGACTTCACACTGCTCAGGATCCAAACAGTAATAAATGATACCAAACGTAGCATTTGGTATTGCAAGATAGGGTCTACATTTCCTCTAGAAAAAAAACCAGAAAATAGCCTTTCACATGTGTACGAACTATAAAATGAGGGAAAAAATCAGATAAGGCAGTGCTGGTTTACGAGGTGCATAATCAGTCACTGAAAAAGAGAGAAATGTGTGGGATTCCTTCTTTCTCACTCCCCGAGGACTTTATAAGTCAAAACTTGCGCTGGGAATTGACACAGCAATGGTCCAAGGGATCCGAAGAGCTCACACCTCATGGCTCTTTCCCCACTGCAGAAGCCAGATGAAATCTCTGTGGTGCAGCATGTTTTCTGCATTATTGTTCCTGCTCTCATTAGGATGATCAAAAAAAGCAACTCCCACAGCAAAAGTCTGCTTCCTATGCCTCTACTCTGTACCTTATGCACAGATTTATGCGTGAATTAATAATCTAGCCCTTCAGCTCAGGAAAAGAGCCTTTTGTACTTCAATCTCCAGAGACTTCTAAATTCAGACCCTGCAGGTAATCAGTGAGAAAGTAAAATTAGAGCTTTCCAGACCAGAGCCCGAGTCCATTTCCCCGGCTTCTACAGTGAATTACTAAAACTGAGCAACAATATTCTGATAAAAATGCTGATTCAAGAGAACGAAAAATATTCCTTGAGAAGATGTTTATTCTGCTAAAACCCTCTTCAGGAGCCAGGCGGGCACTCCCCGCTGCCCCACCAGCTGGCTAGCCTGGCTGGCTTCTTTCCAGCTTGTCTACCAGCCGGCCAGGCAGCAGGCCAGCGCGCCAGGCAGCCGCCGGCTGGGGAAGAACCGCATTTGCAAAAAACCTGAAACAAATTGTTCTGTTTTGCCTGAAGTTTCACCACGTCGACATTCTGTTCCAGCATGGGATGAAACAAAACGTCAACAACACAGAGTTTTCCAAAAAACAGAAATACCCTTTTCTGGCCAATTTTAGTCACAATCTGTATGTGTGCTGTTATTATTGCCTCTCCACAAAAATAACTGTCTCATACAGTGTCTGCTTCAATTCCACTTCAGAAGCATGGACTTAAAGACAATGAGTATTGAGGAATCAGTCCCATGATTAATCCAGTTTTTATAAATAACATACAACAAGATAAAATTCTGAGTATCTGAAAAAAGTGTTATTTTTAAGAATGCTACAGTTAAATACTGCCTTCTGCAAGACTTCTATAAAAATAGCTCTTTAATCAGCTACTTGGTCGATTCTGCTGCTTACAGTACTAATTTCACAACACTACAGACTGTAACCAGAGGGGTATTTTTCAAGGACTTTGTCTGTCATCATGCATATGGTGTTATTCTACTGATCTATTCCCTGGAGAAATAACAAAGCACCTGGATTTCTAATTACCACTATACCAACCTAATGAGTGACCAGTAACGTAGACTGTTCCCTGCTATTTGTAAAACAACCTCCTCCAACTTAAGAGATCCAGTCACCTTTTCATCTTCCTATATATCCTAACTGTATTAGAAATGTAGTTGCAAATATCACTATTGCTCTAATTAGAGGATAGCGTACTAGAAGTTAAATGCCTTACCTCATGCCAGTACAGTTTGGGTCTTGATAAGGATGAAGCCATAGAGTTCAGTAGATAATTCATTCTCACAGGCTCCTAATTTATTTCATGTTGCTCTACCAGCAGTTGTAGCTTTCTGCCCACTCCCACTAGATCTAGTTCAAGATCAAAGCTGATTCAACTGTCAGGTTGCTCAGGTGATTTTTTTTTTTTTTTTAAATAAGAGAATTGCATTCTACATGTACTTGATTCATACAAAATCATTTATTCAGCAAATTGTGGCAGGAGAACTGAACAGAAACGGAAACCAGTGATTAACGTTAATTTTTGTTAAAGCAGGTCAAAGGAAATCATCCTTGTTGTGCATCTATCTATTCCAGGAGTTTTCAGCCTGTTTTCATTAATAAAGGCGGCAACAAATCCAAAGTCATCTATTTTTTTTAAAAACATTGATCTCCTATCAATTTTATGCCCGTGTTGCCCTTAGTACATGATTTTGAAGAGGCCACGAAAAGACAAACACATAGTTACTTTCAACTACAAAGGCTTTCCAAGAGACATCAACACATACAGCCTCAGTTTCTTACTCAGAGTAAAAAATATTGAAGTTTCCCCATATAGACTTTTAACCTGATGAAGCCAGCCATTTTTCTAAAGATGGCATCTTGTTTAAAGCACAAAACCAAAATTGTCGTTGTTCTTAAATAACTGCTTTTAACTTTTTAAGCCAAAGAATTTTTCTTCTCAAAGGACAGTAACAGCCTTTAATGATGTTCTACTTCCCCTCCCTTTAATTCATCCTCTCTTCAAAAGAGCTCAAGACACTTCTGGTTCCTCTGAAGTAAATTCCTGTATGCACTAAATTAATGCATTCTAATTTAAAAAAAAAAATCTCACATTAACAAATGGACACATTAAGGAAAGAGAAAATAGTGAATACATCAAACAACAAAAATAAATGATGAATTATTAATCCTCGGCTGAAGAATTTCTAGGCCAAGACTCATGACTTATCTTTTTCAATGAAATAGTTTGTGAAGTAGAAATGCTATTTTACTACAGTTTTGGTAACACCTTACATTATGTTCGACTATAAGTTAACCACTTCAGCCATCAGTTTTCCAGCATTATTTCTTACATTCATTTCAACCACTTTAGGTCTTTTTGTTTTCAGGAAGTAGATGGAGGAACCTTCAGATTGAAAGGGCAGAAGATTGATTTAGAACAAATCAATAAAATAAATGGTAACCAATTGTCAGGACTGGATGTTATTCCCCAGAGTTTATAAGGAATTAAAAAAAAAGAATCATCAGATCATTAACTGTGACATGCAGAATGCTATTTAAATCAACTACAGGATTAATAGGGTGGAAAGCAGTAAGAGTGGCATGAGTTTACAAAAACAGTTGCAAGGAATGCAGGAAATTAAAGTACAGAAATCTGATCTCTGCATAGGTAAGTTGTAGAATTATAGTAAAGCACAGAATTACCAAACACAGATACGATAAAAAAGGAGAGAGTTTGTGAGACTTCTGTGGAGGCAAGTAATGCTCAACCTCTCTCTCTTTAAACATATTTTTAAAGAGCTGGCAAGAAAGTGAATAAAGGGGATACTCTTAACAATGCATTTCGATTTCTACAAACCTTTCAATAAGGTTTATCATCTAAGCTATCTTGGGATATGAGAGCAGGTTATCTGATGAAGTCTGAAGGGCAGAATAAAGACTGCTTGCGCAGTAGAGAGCCATAATTATTAGAGGTTACCTTTGCTGGAACCTGTGTCATTCAATATATTCATAAACGATCTAGAAATAGCAGAATGGTAAAGAGGTTTTGGATTATTTGGAGTACTCAAAATTAAAACCAACCGTAGAGAGTTGCAGAAAAATCTTATCATCCTGTACGACTTAGGATAAAGAGGCATATCAAGTTCAGCGTTTGTAAATGCAGAACAACATACATGGGGAAAAGATGGCCTAATTATGAGTAATGGAGGGGTCTAAATTAACTCCCTCTGCCCAGAAGAGATTGAGTCATTTTGAATAGCTGCACAAAACATTCTCAAATAGACAAAGGATTAAAAGAGTAGAAAACAAAGCATTACAATCTTTGTCTTAATCCCAGTCCACCTATATCTTGAAAACAATTTCAAATTTTAGCTCCTCACTTAAAAAAGAATAAAAGTGAACTGGAAAAAGACTGAGGCAAGTTATCAAAGCTTCTGTAGAGGAAATATTAAATGAATTGGCAGAAGAATTACAAAGGAGGGATATAATAAAAATCCATCTAATCACAACAAGCATGGGAAAGGCAAATAGCAAAGGATCATTCCTTTCTCTTATTACAGAAACTCAAAGGCCATTAGCTTTGAGCTTTTTGGTAGATATTTCAAAACAAAGGGAAGTAACTTCCTCTTACAACAGTGAAACTGTGGAACTTAACGTCACAGTGTGCTGTGGAGATAAAAAGTATGAATTATCTTAAATAGGTAATTAAACAAATTCATGAAATAAAAGTCCATCAAAATGTATTAAAAACATTGATGTAAATACTAGGCATGTTTCTAAAGGCCAAGGTTGCCAGAAATTAAGGAGGAGGTATGTTACCGTATTTGATTCATTCTTGCATTCTTTCAGTGCCTGCTACCAGCCACTATCAGAGCAGATATACAGCTAGTTGAACTGCAAGTACTATCTTTATGATAAAGAGGTATTTAGAAATGACAGACTTGATTTGGGTTCTCTAATTATTCCTCTCTCCCTCCTACCTCAAACTCTGCCACAGCTATTAAATTCCATCTGGAAAAAGAAATTAACATATATCTCTGCATATTTATGCCTGCACAAGAGCTATGTGCTGTCTGAGAAGTGGACCAAGCCTTTGCCCTCATGCTCTTGGATTAAATGAGTTATTTAATGAGCATATTTAGATCTGGACCCTTCAGGAGATGTTCTTATGGTCAGCCATTGTCACTGAAAAGAAATACCAGAAAGAACTAAAAGTATTTTCCATACTGGCTCACCACAGTTTTCCATCCCATTCTGTTTAGAAACTCTGAGTCAGCATCTGGAGTACCTTGGGCTCTGTGGAGATGACACAGAAGCTGAAGATCAGATCCTTGAAAGTCTGAATGGGATTCTCCTGGCTCTTACTGAAGATAGCTAAGTATCACTCCAGATCACTATTTAACCATTTGCACAATCAGAAAGCATTCACTGGACGTTTTTGTCTATAGTGACAATCTGTATTACAAGAAGTGATTGCTGCTGGAACTGTAGCTGTCCTCAGCCTGTTTTGTTGTTTTCCTTTCTCTTTGTATACTCGCAAATCTACCTGTGACCAGATAAAGCTACTGGTCACTAAAACACCTGAAGCTGCAGAGAAATTCCAAATTTAATGTTCTATTTACTACAAAACAAACTCCTAGGATTAAATTGGGGTGACCCTATCGGGTCAGGAATTTAAAAAGTAGTTCCTAGTCTCCTTATAAGAAAGTTTTTAAGGTCCCTGTACATTCTCCTGAAACGACATAAACCTGCCTTTATTTGAATCTCCTGGCAGATGGCGACTTACTACCTTAAGGACAATTAGCCATATTTTTGACAAAAAAAAAGGCTAAGGGATTTGACTGTTCTAATTGCTAGTCTAATAAAAGATATTGTGCCTACCTACAAACTTAATTGCTAGGCCGTACCTCAGGAATAGAATCTTAATCCCTGACTTCCCATGCCTTATGCAAACATCCTTTTATAGTCAGAGAAGATGAAACTGCTTTCCCCTTTGCTTTGCTACCTGTGCATCAATTCAGCATGAAGCAGAATAATCAGCTGGATTACACTTGCTGAAATTCAAGCAGATGACTGTTCCTATATATTTAGGCTGAGACAGCCTTTAAGTTCCTTGTTAAATCAGAACCTTGGATCCCACAGATATCCACTCAGAACTCTAGGAAACAAAGCAACATGTAAACAAACAGTTGCAAACCTACTGCACATATTTTTAACACTCTTATCATTACAGAGCAGAGCTCCTTCAGCCTACTCCGAGAGAGTGGGATCTTCCTAACTTTGGCAAAAATCCTGAAGGGCAATCCACGATGTGCAGTGAAAGCAGCCCAGGTGCTTTCAGAGATAGCCAAGAATGGTATGTTGTACTAAAGCATTACTACGAGGCATATTACAGCACATTAGCTGTATGTTTCCACTCTCGAGTTTTGTTTCATGGCTACCAGCTGTTGGTCTTGCAGTTGCAATTGTTTTATTTCAACATGGCAAAAACCCCACAAGTCCCTCTCCTTTACCTACACAGAAGAAATGAAGAAACCGTGTATTGAAGCAGATTTGGTTCTAACTTTGATACCTTTGCTGGAGAGCACGGACCAAGAAATGTTGCTTCATGCTGGGAGGGCTATTGGCCGTATCTGTTATGATAATCGTAAGTATCGACTTGAGAGAATCTTATTTTCCCTAGCTGTAAGGCATTATTTTATAAGGCACTGTAACCTGTAACTCATAATAATTTTTTTATGAGACCTGAGCACACAATGCACTTCAGCCTCCAGTTAGATATACAATCCACGCAGCTCACAGACACCACGCTGAATGCATCCCAAACACCTCCTAAACACTGGGTTTCCCCCTATATTTTTGACTTCAAGGCGACACATCTTTATCAGAACTGCTCTGCAACTACAAGAGTAGCAGAGCCTCACACATATCTTAGTCAATTTTGTAAAACTGCCTTGGGCCCAAATACTGAATGACTTCATCTTCTTCCAAAGTAATAACAGCGTCTATAAAGCAAAGCACTTATTTAAAAAGTGTGTCAGGGAAAAAAAAATACTCTAAGAAATAAAAAATACTGAGATACCTATCTATGCAAGGAATGGTCTTCTCTGAGGACCATTCCTTGCATATAGGAGATCTTTGTGCTCCAGATTTTTCCATAAAGCCAGTACACTAGCTTGCCTGCTGGTCTCACGAATGAAACCCTTTTCATTTACTTGCCCCAACAGTTTAAGATTTTTCTTTTACCTTTAGTTCCCAGTCTGACCGAAAATATTTATTGCATACTGGAGGCAACATGGAACTTTTCACCCAGTATCTTCTATCCATTTCCCTCTGCCTTCAACCTACCTTCTCTTATCTTTCCAGTGTGGACCTGTGTAGCTTTATCTAGAAAGCTATGGGTTTGCCTCCCTGCACTGGTCCTAAGGAATCCAAGCATGATAGGTACCTGGTATAGATGCTGCTAGCCCCCTGCAAATTAGATGTATTTGCCAAGGAATGCCACGTAATAGTTTAAAAAAACCCTTCCCCATATGATTACATGCAAGGCGCATGCAACTACTATACACCAGCATTACCACAGCATATGGCCATACTGCAAATCTGCTTCACTTCCGTCAGAACACAGGCCCAGCATAGATTTGACAAGATGACTGTAAGATATATGCTTTACTAATTTCTATTACTAACACAGCAATAAATACATCATAGAAAAATGAATTTCAGTGATTCCCTGATTGAATTACAATTGTATATGCTACAATAGCACCCAGACACTTTCTGGTGTCTGTCATACATGCAGTCAGCCAAGTTGCAGTCTAGCTCTCAGCAAGACACTGCTGCAAAAGCAGTGTTATTGTACTGTTAAGCAACCATCACTTGCATTTCATAGTTCTTGGCATTCTCAAAATCATTTTAGATATTAAACTTTCATTCATTATAAGACAAACTACAAAAATAAAGAAAACAGTTAGCAGTGTTTTCCTCAGCAATTCTGCATGTGGATGGAGACAACTGTAGTTAGTATACTAAAACCAGGACCAAATTAATTTTTACTTACTGTACTTTGTTGACTTCCCTTAAGTCACATGAATTTACACCTGCTTGAGAACCTTACTCAGCCTATAAAAATTCCAAAGACACCTTGAGTTCAAGCACTCCAAGACTCCCTACATGCTGAGCAACTGACATTCAAAGAACTGGAAGAGGATGATTCCCCTAGATGAACTTTAAAGTGGTCTGTCTCTCAATGGTATCTTATAACAGTCCAGGTATTGATGAAGTGTCTTGTTTCACAAAGAATTATTTTTTTTAAGAAACAAAAAAGAATCATTATTCTAACATGGAAGAAGCAGGTATATGGACATTTGCTATATGAGCCAGAACGCTGTCGGTCCCTGAAAGCAGAGTCGTCACTAGACTATGCTTTATCTTGGGTTTCCAGTCCCTTCCATCTCCCTGCCCTTCAGAACAAAAGCAGCCATAGGATTTAAGGCTGAGATTCCCATTCCCTGAGAGAAATAAGCCAACTGTCTGTTCCTTACTCAATTTTCAGATACATACCAAGAGATACAGTCCATCAGAACTTGCTTTAGAAGCTGCACTACTAGTAGAGGTGCTCATGCAATTGCCCTTATATATTTTTACAATGGCTTAATTCCTCGAGTCAAAGTAGAACCAGGAGGTTTAGCAAAACTCTGTCCTGAACCTGCATTTCCCAAATGCACGCGTTAGCCTGAACCCACAGCACAAAAGCTGTACAAATTCTAACAGTGTGAGAAAGAATCAGATTATCTTGCTGCAAAGCATCTCAGTTGGACCCTTTTTACTGATTTAATTGATCCCTATTTAATCACCTTTAACTTCTATGCTTACTATTACCAGGGGATCTTCAGGAAGAGCTGGTGAAGGTAGGAGTAATCACATCACTAGTCCGAATATTAACTGATTATGCAGAGAGTGAACCACTTGTCCATGTTGATCTATTGGCCTTATGCAATCTTGCAGACCTCGGTAAGTAAATGTTTTTGTATCTTGGAGTAAAGTATCATCTTCACGCTATCACTGCTTTTCCATGTACATGCAGAACGCCCACAGGTTTTTTAGACAGTCATACTACAGATGGATTTATAAGTGTCAGTGGAATTAAGCCAAGATTAATTTGGCAGCTATTACAAGGCCACAGCTACAAGAATTACACAAAAATAGTGTTAAAGAAAGAAGTGTGGGGGCGGGGAGAAGGGATGGAGTAGAGTTTTGCTGTCTCTGCTGTCCAAAGGGACAGAAGCATCTATAAAAACAGAAAAAGCATTCAAAAAGAGGTATGCTTTTAACATTTAATCAGATAAAGAAACATTCAAAATGCTGGCTTTATCATATGCACAGATACAGCCAAGGAAGCTCTAAGCAAGACAAAGGTTGCTGAACAGCTGGTGAAACAACTGAGAAGAGCAGAGAGCCATGAGAGGTTAGAAATTGTCTTTGAGGTCCTGCAAGCACTTGCAGAAAATGGTAAGACTCCTTGCAGCTTTGGGGAATGAGGGGAGACAGGGTACGGGTACTTAGTTTAAGCTCTGGGTTCTGAGTTTGCCATGGGATCCTACTAATGGAACCAGCAATCCCTTCAGTGGAAATAAGCCACAAGAACATCTGAAATCCTGGCCTGAGCAAGACTTTGGAGCTTAATAGGTGAGGCAACAAAGAAAGGAGGGAGAGAGTAGCATTCCACTCTATGTCGGTGACTCCATAAGATAGCAGATTCAAACTCATATTCTCCATGGTGTGTAACAGAAAAGCAGACTAAACAGATTGTTTTTTATTAAAAAATGACAACCAAATATCATAGAAGATGTCTACTCTAAGCAGTGGTGTAACAAGCACTGACAAGAATCCACTAAAAATATCTAGACACCTGATACAGATTTTAAAGAAATGAACTTAAACTCATGACTGGCAATACAAGAAACGTCAAAGATCAATGCAGAAGCTTTGCTCATTCTGCCTTGGTGTCATCCTAGCACCAGAATGTCTGTTATAAACAAAACCAAAAAAGTTACTGCACCTGAAAAAAAGACTGGCTAAACTTCAAGGTTTTAGCTTCCTAGTTTGAAACACTTCCACAAAGACCCAAGAAGCTTTTAGTGTGCTTTTACTGTGATCTCTACAGATGCTCTGAAAGTGCAGTTGGTGGAGGCAGGCGTGCAAGAAGTGCTGTCCGAGATCCTGCTGAGGCTCCAGGGTAGTTCACAAGCTGAAGATACATGCATTTTGAAGGCTGCATCAGATCTCATTGTCTCTCTGCTTCTTGGAGGTAAAAAAGGGAATACTGACAGTCCAGATACATAAAGAAACAACATCAAAAAGTCCCCTTAGCAGAGGAGTTGCCATCTGCTCTGTTGCTTTCATTTCCTTAACAGGGACACATCTATAACCTGTTTCATAATCCTGAGGGGAACTCTTCTCAGACACCACAATTTTTCACTTTTTATAGGAGCCTACTGCTCACACTGCCATGCTTCCCTTCAAGCATAACATGTGTTGCCTCAAGTCATCTAATACCACTGTGACTGCTCCTGTGCAGAACACAAAAGCAAGCGTAAGAACTTCAGGCCACTGTAGCTGTACCCATGGCTGTCAGTTCACACGCTGCTTCTGTAACTTTACTTTCAAAGCTGGCCTAAGAGCCAGTTTTAAATTTAAAGCTAATCATCAGATTAAGTTCACATGGTATTGAACTACTCATGTTTCCTCATTCACTATTCCAAATCTGTGTACATACTTCGAACATTTGGATTAACAAATGAAATGTAAGAACTTTCCTGTAATGGAAGTTCTGCATCTATCTATTAGGAACAGACTACACACATTGCTGACCTAGATTTTTCACTAAGTCTTTAAGCTGATTTCAAGAACAACACAAAAAGGCTAAAGACCTAACAGCAACGTAGTTTAGGTGGCCCTGCTATGTTGTATTTTGGGCAATACAGATTAAAGAATAAAACATCAAGAACTGGACACTTATACTGCATCCCACCACCCCCAATCCCAAAGCAACCAACAATTTAAAGGTCTTAAATTATTAACTATAACAACAATCTTTAAGTCATCATTGATTCGAATCTCCCCAAACAACAGTTCACTTTGGGGCTAATTATAAACAGACATGAGATGTTCTCTCTATTTATCACGCCACAGATAAGTACATGCAGAAGTTTTTTTGCTAAGGGATGTGGCATCATCTCCCAGAACGTTAGTACTTGCATCACATCTAAACACGTGCAGCTACTGAGACAGGAGCAACAGCTATTGCTAATTTTACAAAAAACGGTAAGGTTGCTTATCCTCTACACTTCAAAGATAGAAAGCCACTGTTTGTGAGTGGAGAGAAAACCAACACTATTAGATTTCATTGCTCCCTGGCTCTGAAACAGTAACATTCTTGCTTTTCTGCAGACTGGAGACTTGCATACCTTTAAGTTACAGATGCTAATGATATTGAAGCAGTTTCAGAGACACAATTGTGAAAAATGGGGTGGTCAGGCATGCAAGCTTTCGTGCTTTTTTTTCCCCCCTAAATCACACATTATTAGAGGGGAGACTCTGGAAATGTTTCATGGCAAATACATTTGTTAGCAATATAAAAAAAATAACATACTGTTATTGATGTTTTAGGTTTTAAGTCACTTTTAGGAAGGGAGGGTTACTCAGACACATCAGGGGGAAAAATAAGTCTCAAGATAAGCCATTTTATATTTCACACTTTCCTATTACAGAAAGCAATGAACCTTAATACTATACAGAGAAACACAGAGACTCTTATAAACAGACTCCTGGAAGGCATGCTGTGCTGAATCAGTCAGCAGAAGATACCCCACCACATTTTCTGTCCTTTCTCACTGATAGCTACTGTACAGGGTTCAAACTCAATTAACAAAAAGGAGCTTTTTTCCAACATTGCTCAACTTTCTGCATTAATATGTGCTTAATTATCACAAAAGATTCCCTCGCATCTGTCTGAATGTTTAGCTAGTCAGTCTCATCTGGTTTGGGTTTGGTTTTTTTTTTTTTTTAAAGCAAGCTATCATACACACATCTCTCCATCTCCCCCCCACAGCCTTTCTAGGCTCCCTTTCTTCCTTGTCTTATACCTTGCTCTGAATCAGCCATTGTACATCACGGTTCTACAAAGGCCACAGAAATGCCCTTGGTGCCTTTAAACTGGCTATCTTCAATTTATTCAGCTGAATAGCTTACTTTGTCACTCACTCTTCTCCCTCCATCTCCCCCACAACCCCATTAGATGTTTCATGTGGAAAAAGTGAGTAATCCCTTTCAGGCCCCAGTATGTGCCACTGATGTATGCACAGCCTTTAATCTAAGAGAAAAAAAAATCCTATGGAAATCTGATCTCAGCATCAAATGACTTCTGAGGCAGTGAAAAGATGACAGACAGCTTTTGCAACTATGAAAGTGGCTGTTCGTATCAGACTTTAACTATGAGCCATTAAATTGAAGGTTCTGCTGCTATCCAAACAGAAATCCATAGGAGAGAGAACCAATTCGGAGCTCTGTGACAATCAAAGCAAGGCAACCACTAATGGGTTCTGCCTATTCGCACTTTACTACAAGAGAAAAAAGTGCTCTGCCATTCTTTGGTTTGAAAGGTGGGGGGAGGAGAAAAATTAAGTTCAATGAAGGTTAGTCTATATGAAGATCAAAGTATTTTGCCTGTAGAATTTTGTCAGACCAAAAGAGATGGTCTGTTCCTAGAGAACCTATTCCTAAAGAGAACTGGGCAATTTTCCTTATATATTCTGATCTCCAAAGATTAGGACCAGGCAAGAGAACATTGGAAGAATCACAAGCAAAAATATCAGCTTTAGAGAACGTATGCATAAATTGGTATCAAAAGATTTCTGCATGAGTAGAATTCGAACTATTTCACAGACTGACAGTTTTTTTATGAAAATATCCACTTACATTTCATAAGCATTTGACAAATTCTTATTTAACATATTTAGTAATACAGGGGAAAAAATATGCTACTAACTGAAATGCTACGAGATTAAAGGAATAGTGGGCATTGGTTCAAAAGACAACATGGAGGAGTTTCTGCTACTTTGGGGTGGAAATAACATTCAAACCAGCAAAGGTATTAAAATTACTAGAGCCATTTTAAAGTAGTATACACACAAAAATTAGAAGTCTGTACATCTTAGACATGCAGTTAGTACCATGAGAAGCACCTAAAGCTACTTTTGGCCAGATTCTGTATTTGTATGAAGTCTGTACAGTTCCACAGATAACTGTTTACCCCAGGTGAAGATGTGGTCTTCCTATATAGCGTTCACACTGTTTTGCCACGTTTTAACAAACAGCATTCACATGGTAACAGCACAGCAATAAGGAAATGTTGACTGGTGTCAGGAATATGCTTCTCCTGAGGTATAATAAACTGCATAACATAAAATACAGAAAAATATTTGCCAAACAGCATCTTCAAAACACTTCCTTCAGGAAGGATGCAAGACCGTAATATGCAGGGTTTCCTTTTGCTCTTTAGGAGAACACTTTCCCATTTCCTATTAAGGTGAGCTAAGGAGCTTCTGATAACAAAAGGGCTGTCACCTCTACAGAGCAAGTTCTCAAAGAGAGGGAGACACACAGACATGCACTGACAAAATATTGCAGAGCACGTACTGGGCAAAATGGTAGTTCTTTAGAAAGTACAAATCTGCTCTTTCACCAGTGTTAAACATATCGAACTCTCTAGGTCAACTCATATTTTCCTAGCTTCATATGAGTGCAACACAATTGGACTTCTCATTTCAAAAAGTGGGTTTCTCAAAACAGGTAAGAAAAACCTAGGCCTGATTGATGATTAGTTAATGACAAATTATTTGACTGAATACAAGGAGTAACAGCAGCACAAAACTAGTAATCAGACTCACCACTGCTGGATAAGATCCCTGGTCTCACAGTAGTCTCTTAAACCAGCAGAATAGCAAAATTGAAGTATTAAAGCTACCCTGTGGAGAAATGGAAAATGCCACCAGTATTCCACCACATATATAGTGGAAAATAAAGCAGTATTGAGGAAGAAATCGACTGGAGGACATACGGTTTTGACTTTGACAGTGACTGTCCCTAGAAAGTTCTCTCAAGCTAAGCTTTACTAGAGGACATCTCAGCATCAGATCACAGGTGGCTGATGCCCACTTATCTCTAGAGAGTTGAAGGTTGTAAAAAACAACGCAAAAGCTACAGTCTCAATCTTATCAAGACATGAAAACAGTCAAGGCAAAGACTCCCTGAATTCTCAATTTGCATGATTAATTTCCATCATTTTATTTCTTATCTCCCTCACCTGCTTGGTTTTGCCTCTTTCTTCAGATGGCAACTGTGTACGAATGGTACAGCTGGGAGTCATACATCAGCTTCTGGATCTTTTGGAGAAACACGTAGAGAGTGGGGACATCTCTGTTCAACATGCTGCACTCAGTGCACTTCGAAACCTTGCTATACCAGGTACAGAGTTTGAAGACAATTGACTTACTGTGATTCTTTGTAAAGATAGGTCATTTAATGGAGATCTCTGCAGCTCTGTCCAAGTCACCAATTCCAGTCCCTTGTATTTTGAGGGGGAATTGACCTTTTCCCCCCCTGTAGAGACATATATATTTGAATAATTCATCAGGACTTCTCATCTACATAAAGGGTCTAAATATAATAAAGTGTGATCTCATTGCCAGCTACTGAAATGGTTTCATATTAACAGCATGCAGCAGTTCAAGACAAAAAATGCAGAACAGGGTTTATAGCTTAAAATACAGAGTATGGGGTGGAGCTATCACATCACAGCTGGTAGGGATTTCATAAATCTGTTCCTCTTCTATAAAGCCAATATTCATTGCAAATTCAGCCTTTATAACACACTTAAAAACTACAATACTTAAAAGGGGCATATAAGAAAGATGGGGACAGACTTTTAGCAGGGCCTGTTGCAACAGGACAAGGGATAAGGGTTTTAAACTAAAAGAGGGTAGATTTAGCCTAGATATAAGGAAGAATTTTTTTACAATGGGGGTGGTGAAGCACTGGCCCAGGTTGCCCAGAGAGGTGGTGGATGCCCCATCCCTGGAAACATTCCAGGTCAGGCTGGACGGGGCTCTGAGCAACCTGATCTAGTTGAAGATGTCCCTGCCCAGGGCAGGGGGGTTGGACTAGATGACCTTTAGAGGTCCCTTCCAACCCAAACCATTCTATGAGTCTACTTTTGTGATCTTTTGTTAATACACATCAGAAAATTGTGCTGCTTCTCATCTCAAGTTTACTGCTTCCATGTGAAAGTGCAATTCAGGCCAAAAACATTTTGCTAGAGACTTAGCAGTACAGCACCCTGCAACACAGTCCTTACACTGCTATACAGTACTCCAGAGAAGAGCATGACACCAAATGCTATTTTCTGAAAAGAAAAGAACTTGAAGTTGTCTGCCAATTTTATTATGTAAGCTAGCCAACATGCTTGGTTTAACAGTTTTATACATAATCGTTGCTTTGAACAAGTGAGAGCCCCAGAATATACTAGTTGCTACTTTGCCTCCACTACTTCCTTTTAAAGCCTGATACACGCTCATTTCTTCTTGCAGATAGCTCTCTTCAGAACTCCACCTATTTCTTTCAACTTAGTTTTGATATGCTCTCAAGTAATATATTTAGTTTGGCTTATAGCATTATCTCACTCTCTGGATCATAATAGCCAGCCATGTCTGTCAATTCAGGTTTTTAACAAACATATTTCACACCATGAGCCCCTCACTGCTTCTATGTATATTTTGTTTCTCTGTGAAGAGATTTTCTACCACCATTCACATCAGCAGACAGAGGCCTGGGCAAATTGCTTTTTGGTGCTAATAGAGTATGCAGTATTTTGGCCATGCGTGCCAGCTACCTTACATCAGTTACAACCGAACACAGAGCTGTTAGAAGATAATCATAGAATCATGAAAAATCAGAGAGTCATCCAGCTGAAAGTAGGAGTAATTTAGTAGGCAAAAATGTGACTATCTTTATTAGAATGAAAAGGTGGATGTTCTTCTATAAGCCTAGGGGTGTCCCGTGCTTAGTTCTAATTGACTTCACTCCTGCAATATGTACAATAGGATTTAATGATTACAAGCAGCAAAGATACCAATCAATCTCATTTGAAAGATAGTAATTTTGATGTAGTTTCCCTTGACAACAAGCAGGGATGATCACATTCTAACTCACAACAGAACCCATTCCTCAACGAATACCAAGGCGCGCTTTTTGCAATGCCAAGCCCAGGCATCCGCTTAAAATATGGGGGAAGGGGGGGGAAGATTGAGTGCAAATCCAAATAAATCATAAAATAAAAATGAATCAAATATGGGCCAACACTTGCAAATGGGCACAGGAGAAGTCTTCAATTCAAGTAGTGATCTTAAAAGAGAACAGGTGCTTATAAAAAAAAATTTGAAAAAAGTCATTATGCTCTAGTGAATGGAATCAGTCTGTGCCACTGAAAAACAAGGACATTGAGAGCAAGTTATTTAATAGTGTCTGCTTCTCAATTTGCCCAATAGAAGGAGGAAGGGATAGAACAGTTATCTCCCTAATTTCACTGTCCTGTCATTCCCCCACCCCTCAAAAAATGGCATGCAGAGGATGGGAAGAAAATTGCTCTAGAGGAATCAGCTTTTGGTAGCACAGTCAAGCAGCATTAGGACCCTTTCCAGACAAGCTTCTGTTTATTACCAGGGATTACTGCACTAATGACTGGAGCAAAGATGCAAGAATTAGGAGAGGGAAGCATAGAAACAAAAGGTATGAACAACAGGGGATCAGTGAGCTCAAATACAAAAAGAAAATTCATTCTCAAGAAATATGGCTATGTAAATCACTTCTGCCACCCAGTTCAGTTGAGATGAGCAAGCACAGGAAAGGCTTGCTCATGTGAGTGGGCGAGTGGATGGATAATCTATTACAACTAGAAAAAGGGAGAGAAACAAAAATGCTGTGTTTATCCTCTTTTATGTACTTCATTCTGGGCAGGGCTGAGATCAAAAGTAACCGAAATATCATAACAGCAATTCCTAGGAAGTTTTTTAGCTCCAAAGAGAAGCCTAAACAGCCGGGTAGTCCTGACTTCATTTCTGAGCACTTGTTGTGGTTTAACCCAGCAGGCAGCTAAACACCACACAGCTGTTCGCTCACTGCCCCCCGCAGTGGGATGAGGGAGAGAATCGGAGGGGGGGGGAAATAAAATTCATGGGTTGAGATAAAGACAGTTTAATAGGACAGAAGAGGAAGGGAAAATAATAATAATAATAATGACAAAAGAATATACAAAATAAGTGATGCATGATGCAATTGCTCACCACCCGCCGACCCATGCCCAGCCAGTCCCCGAACAGTAGTCAACCCGCCCCCCTGGCCAACTCCCCCCAATTCATATACTGAACATGACGGCACATGGTATGGACTAGCCCTTTGGCCAGTTTGGGTCAGCTGTCCTGGCTGTGCCCCCTCCCAGCTTCTCGCTGGCAGAGCGGTATGAGAAGCTGAAGAGTCCTTGACTAGTGTAAGCACTGCTCAGCAACAACTAAAACATCGGTGTGTTATCAACATTGTTCTCACCCTAAATCCAAAACACAGCACTACGCCAGCTACTAGGAAGAAAATTAACTCTATCCCAGCTGAAACCAGGACAGCACTCCAACAAGTTGGACCTTTTGCTAGGAGCGTAACGGAACATAAAATTCAGGACATAACTGTTGTTCTATCTGTTGCTTGTGTAGTTACTGAGCTTCACTTTTTTTTTTTCCCCCATTTTCTAGTTGTTAACAAGGTTCAAATGCTGGAGGAAGGTGTGGCAGAACGGATTCAGGCACTTCTAAGGTCAGAGATGCCTCCTGCGCAGTTTAAACTTCTTGGAACACTACGGATGTTAGCAGATGGTCAAGGTAGAGAATTGCTAATGTTTACTGATGTCAACTATACACCCCCCTCCTCCCCTCCCTCTGCAAGACAACAGATGTGCAAGGAGACTACAGGCTAAAAGTCCTGATAACCTAAGTCCACTCAATCCAGAGAGGTTCCAACAGAGATGATTGCCGGAGGCTGCGAGCCTTCCAATACTGACCTAGTCAGCCTCAGAGGTAGATGAGAAACAAACCAAAGGGAAGAATCTGCAGTAGTCAGTGACAAATGGCAAAGGCCTAAAGGGAAGATGTTTTCCACCAGAGATACACCAGCAAGGCATGAGTATGATGGAAGAGTCAGGCTAAGGATTTACAGTGCAAAATCACAGGAAAGCAAATCAATAGAACTGGAGAATATAAAAGGATCAAAGGGAGCTGGGGTGGAGAGAGGCAGGAGAAATGAGTTTCTATCGGTCACGCAGTCTCTCTACACACGATGCCAGGTTTATCTTGCTGGTGCGGCTCAAATGTTGAATTTACTTTGCATGTTGAAATATGGGATTATCTATTTGCACTTCATTCAGTTTTACACAGAGGTGGGTATGCAAAGGCAACAAATACTCTGTGCATATAGTTGCATTTTGCAAAACATGCACAATGCCAGAATTACATTAAGATGTACTACAATACCTTAATTTATCCTTAGACTTCTCTAGCTTCTTACCAGATTATAACACAAGTGTTGTAGGGTTTCGGGTTTTTTTAATGTGTTCCAATTCTTTCACATCACCAGAGCAGCTGCTCTAGAACACTAACCAGCACAGACCACCTTGATGTGCAGGAATAACAAGAAATAGGTCAAAAACAGAATCAGAAAAGTTATGACCATTTTGCGATGGGAACTGACAGCTGGTACAGAACAATTACAATCACAAATTCATTAGTTATATGGAAGGGGAAAAAACCTTATGCTCCTACATTCCATGCTGCACTCGTTTACACCACTGCAGACACCACTTTGATACAGCAGCTACTTGCATCCTTTTTCAAATGAACATGCATGATATAAAATTTAGATCTAGCACTCATATTAATTTGCACTGATTCCAGTCCAGTAAAAAGCTGCTTTCACTTACATTTCACCATGGTAGGAAATGGACATTGCAAGAGATACAGACACTTAGCCTCTTCTTCCTCTCAGGCTTTGAAGGAAGTCATTAAAAGGTCATGTCTCCAAAGTTATATCTGAATTGTGACAGGGGAGACCATTTAGCTTTTAAAATTGAGACATCATAATAACACAGACCTAAATTATCAAACACTAAATAATATTTTTCTTTTTTTTTTTCTCAATGCTATTTACCAGTCCTAGTATGAAGTTGGAATTTGGCACAAAATGGTACAACTGCTGAATGTGAAACCAATACAGATATCAAAGTATAGAGTAGAAAAAAAGATGTAGATTATTCAATGTTTACCCATTCCTGCCTATAAGCACACAATTCTCCCACCTTTAATTACTTTGTTCTGTTTACCCATGAGCTAACATTGCCCTTAATTAACTCAGCCTGAAACTCTTATGAATACACATCTACTAAGAAGTCCACACTAAATTAGTTAATTGAATTATCTAGTATAAATTCATTACTCTGACAATCACTGGGCATGCTGAGGCCTACAGACTAGAAGAGGTAGGTTTCCTTCTACCTATAGAAAACTGCAGTCAGATCTGTCAGCTTCATTACACTAAAGAGATGTTAACATTAACTCCTGGTTTCTCCACTGTTTTGCTTCAGAGGAGCAGAAGAATTTGTGCGCTTCAACAGCCAAAGGACTTTCAGCTCACCTGAAAGTTCAATCATACACACAATTTATTCAAATTTGGCGTTTTGTAAGTTAAAAGGTCCTCCTGTTCCTGTTAAGAATAACTAACTGCATTTTATCTCAAAGAGTTCTATTGCTGGTAGACATCAGGAAGTCCCTGTCAAACTGGGTCAAGACGCCTCCTTTGAACAAACCTCTTAGACTGGTTCCATTCACCACCCCCTTACCTCTTTCAGCTTTCTGTACTAAACTGGATTACCATGATCCCCTCAGACTAACATGTAACATCTGACCTAGAAACAAAAGCCTTTCTGTTACAGGAGGTAATATGCAGGTGGTTGTGCAACAACAAGTAACTCTTCTCTCAAAACAAACATGTTCAACTAGGCTAGAAGCTCCCAGATTCCTTGTGGGATTTTGATCTGTGGATTGTTCCTTAGTGTACTGGACAAATAAGAAAAGGAAGCGCCCGTCCTTCCTCATCTCCCTCCCCAAAATAGGAGCATAGGTTAACTTAGTTTCTGCAAAATATCCAGAGTAATCATGTGGTTTATTGACACTGGCATACACTTTATTTGACCCTTTCCAGAATATCTCAAAACAAATGCAACACACAGAAAGGGACAGGTAAAGGAACAGGAGCAGAGTGATGCCCCTATCAGCCAAACCCCTCTCCTCTGTTCCAGATATTAATGTTGGTTCTTCCTCAAGTCTGCTTCAGCAAAGCTCCAAGAGACAAACTGCCCAGTATCTTAACACCATGCAGACTTTTCCCCACGTTTTTATCTTTCTGAATTTGCTTCCAAAGGAGCAGGGACCTCCCTCGTTACCTTCTTTCAAGCCTGGAACTATTTTAAAAGACTGGAAAAGCAGAAAAAAATTGGAAAAAGCTCACAGACCCTTTATAGCCCTTCTTAGGGAATGTACGCTTCCCATGAAGGCCTTTACTACATCTTTCCTTCTTCAGAGCACACAACGCACATTTCATGCTCATCTGCTCTGGTCCTCCAGCATCAAGGGGTGGGGGGCGGGCGGGCATGGACAGGACTCAAGTTGATCAAAATTAAGTCAACAGGAAAAAACCTTAATTACAAATAACTACATGAGACTCCTAAATTTGAATTAAATCTTATAACCACAGTATATTTTCGCAAATAGAATAATTCTACACCAAAACTGAGCATCTGTCCTGTCACTACTCTTGCCTCTCACTTGCTACATCTGGTGCCCAGTTGGAAGTGCTGTGCGTTCATATCCTCGGTTCATGATCAACTGGAACACATGGAAACAGTGGTTTGGCAGTTCACAAAACAGCTCTTTTGTGCTCAAAGCCAAATGGGTGAGCACTCAATTCCTACAAAAAGGCAGTTTAAGTTGTGCACATTACTGCTTTCTTATCTTTCACGTGGTACCATTCACTTAGAAGAAAATTCCAGTTAGAACAAGATGTAGAAAATTTTAGTGTCTTAAGTATTAAACAGAATCAACTAACTGAAATTACTGAAGCAGTATTTACCAGGATGTTCTCAGGGCTGAACCCCTGCTTAACATATTTGGTTAAAATAGAGTATTTCAGAGTCCTCAGCGCTCTTATATCTGCATTTTTCCTTTGCTTAGGAAATCACTTTCCACCAGTTAGTCACTTTTGATCCACAGCACTTTCAAGAACCATGTGTTAGACTGATGCAATATTGAGAGAGCATGAGTAAAGTTCCTTTTGCTGTTGAACTTCTAAGAGCTTTGGCAGTAGTCTCCCTTAGTGGCAACAAGCCTTAAACCACAGCATATCATTAGAGCTCCACTTCTTAGGAAAAGTTATCTAGTGAGGTTTTTTCCAAATATCAACCACACAGATTAATACTTCTAGCAAGTCTTGAGATAGGGTTCCTGAAACACAGTGGAAGGCAAATTAAAAGGCTCCTCCAAACTCTGGGGGAAGTTTTTATGATGCCCAAGACACATTCTTAAGACTTGAGACATGCAATTACAGACATGCTGCAATTCTGTGCTAAGACTGGGCTTCCCACATGCTACCAACAGTAATTATCACCATTGAGAGCACTGAAACAGCAAGAACAGACTCTGAGGAGCCTATGATTACATTTGTGCAGCGCTCAAAGAGCAAGTGCAAGAAACCAAACGAGAAAGGGACAGTCCTCATGAAGATTTCAGTATAGCAATTTGCTAGAGCAAATAGAATATTTGCTTTCAAGGATATGAAGCTGCTCATTTTAAGCCCTGCTTCAGACCTATCCTTTTTAAGAAACTACTATCGGAACAGCTTACTTTGTTCTTTACCTCCGAGAGTTGCCCTAACACAACTGGCATTCCTCAGGTAAAGATTTCCAAGATCCCTTAAAAGCCCAATGCTTTAGTTACAGCTCTTAAAGGATACTGAGCTCAGGCCTGTGGTCCCGGCTACTTCCACATTCACATTTCTGTGACAGAAAGACTGTGAAGTCTGATTTTGAATGTCTGATGATGATGCTTTTCCCTTCAGCTGATGCGGCTGAAATCTTGGGCCAAGACCCCACGCTGCTCAACAGACTCGTGCAGTGGTGCAATGCTAACGACCCCACCGGCGTTTGTGGAGAAGCAAATCGGCTGCTAGCATCGATCTTGCGTCACAACAGATCCCAAGTACGAGCGCTATTGGTCTGATATGTTTCTACTTCATCCTTCTCAAATATTTTTAAAGCTTGTCAATATAGCCAGGGGTTAAGTGTTAAACAGCACATACAGCTTTATCATTAAAAACATGAAAGTTCACAGCAAAAACCCCTCTAAGTCTGCCTCAATACCAGTAAGTGGGAGGTGAGCAGGAAAGCAGTGCTCTCCATAGCCACAGATACGGCACAGAAACAAGCAACATGCTTACTGTCACTTGTCAGCTTTCACCCTGCTTGAGTAAGGCCTGACAAATTGTAAGTAGGTAAAGCTTTTCTATTTCCATATATATTAGTTTCAAATTAAAATGGCAAAGATAAGCCAGACCTGTCCCAAACGTCAGTCCTCCAGGAGCTCCGAAGAGCCACTTATCTACCTAGTGATGGATGGATGGATCTGGCGTGATCTGTATCTGCTGGCATATTAGAACAGGCTTCTGTTTCTTGTAAATCGTTATATTACACACAGGCATCCCAACCGTGCTTTACTTTGAGGTAGTGATAAAAAAAAGTAGATACTATCTGCACAGGCTTTGATAAAGTAAAACGAATCTTCGCTAGTTTGAAGGCTTGAAATGAGAAATTGGAATCAGGTCAAACTAAAACTCTTGAGACAAAATACATGTTTTTATCTTATAGATATGCATATATATATAATTGTAAGTATTGATATTCCAAGTAAATTAGACCAGCCTTAAGCAGACATGATCAGTGCCAAAAGAAATGTTATCTCTAGTCTTCAAATATCATCAGTTTGCATTGCAGCAGGCAAGTCATTTCCATCTATTCAGAGGCTGAAGAGTGAAATCTCATTTTTCTCTTCATTCTGCTTTATTCGTAAGTCAGATTTCTATCTGTGATATTTTACCTTTGCTTTAACAGGAAGTGGTCAAAGCCATCCAGGAGGCACAAGGAGTGAAGCATCTGGTTTCCATGACGACAAGCGAACATGCTGCCATGCAGAACGAGGCTCTGAATGCCTTGGCAATAGCATCTACAATCGATTTAGGTATTTTTCTCCTAAAAGCATTTATCTGTGCAAGATCCCCAATTACCAAGAAACATTGTCATGCTGTTAGTTCTATATAACATGTAAGAAAAAGCATGTTTCTTGTCTAGATTTAGCTCTTTGGCATGAAATAAAGGAGGTCAGCCATCCAGAATATCACAAAAGCAATAGGTTTCAAGAATTGCCTGAAGATTTTTTGGTTTAGGGTAGAGTCAAATGATTAGGTTGTCTGGACAGGCACAATCTGTTGAGTAGCATGGTATGATGCTAGAAACCTACACAAAAAAACAGAAGCAAAGTGAAGGTGATGAAGACTAGAGAAAAAGATGAGAAAGACAAAATTAAGGACAAATTATGGACTTGAATAGTCAATGAAGACTATAAAGGGAGGAAATAATCTTCAGAAGACACACATTTGAATGCAGGAGAGAATAAAGCAGAAGCATAGACAAAAGGGCCTTGTAGAAGCTGCAAACAAAACAAGTGAGAAAACTATAAAGGTTCTACCTACTTTTACTGAGCTATTTTCAGAGAGACTGGGTATAATTTTTTTTCAGATTTTTCCTGTATGACTGATCACATTTGAAAAATGGGTCTCAATTTATTACAATAAAGACAGTCACCACAGAAATCTACATACATCAAAAGATAAATTGAAAAGAAATAGTCAACTTGAAATTTGGAATTTCCTATACCAACAAGCAAGACAGTAAAAAGCCCATTTTACTGCTTGGTCTACCACATTAAGGCGCTCAAACTCAATCGGACAACTAACGTGAATCAGCATTTCTAGCACTGATCATTGCAAATTTTAGTCTCTTATGAGGTTATTTTTTACAATCTATAGTATACAGGTTCTATCTTCCAGAATGAGGCCACTGAAGAAACACTGTACAGAAAATAATACAGAAATTCTCCAGTACAGAAAACAGATGCCCAAGACATCCGTGCATAGCCAATTTGAAATGAAGCCAGTCAGGAATTTTATTTTTAAAAAGCAAGCATGTTCACTCTCTAGCTTCTTTTCAGGTAACAGCTCAAGTATTTGTTTATTTTTCAGGAACTCTTGAAGAATCTTTTAAGGAATCACAGCTAGTTCAAAGCTTACACAAAATTCTACAAGATGATAATACCAGTCCTGAGGTGAAATATAATTCAATAGGTCTTTTGTGCAGTCTTCTTAATTCAGGTAACTTCATTTTAAGTTGTCTGTGATGAAAGGATGGATATTTGTGATGAAAACACAAGTGTTTTCTGTTACTGAAATGTGCTGCTTGCAATGTTGCAGTCAGTAAGTAGTAAAGGATATTAAAGAGGTTCATTCTTTATTGATCACCAAAAATCCCAGTCAAGTAGCTTCTTTCTTTATGAAAAGTTGATTAAACCATCAGTTGAATAAAAAAAAAAAGAAAGGCTTTATTCCAGTGAGTCAGTGGCATAATCAAGTCCTGAAATAGCAAAATTAGAGCCTTGGAATAAAGACATCTTTGTCCAAATTCACCACGCACAAATGTCTGGCAGTCCCAGGTCCTGTATGTACCACAGCATTTTTGTGTTCAAGGACATAGAGAGTCTGTATCATCTTCCACAGGCAGGCATACATTTGTTCTGCCTATGCTGTAAGCAAACCAGAAGCTGAGATAAAACAGCAATTTTAGCAATGCTGCCTTTGCACAGCAACTTTTAGTAAAACACATGAAGGATATGATTTCAGTTTCTCTCGCTCCATGGTTAGGGAAGACTTAAAATGCTTCGAGCAAGATCAGACTCATCCTGGATGTGTGGCACTAACTGAAAACAACCACCTTGAAACCAGGAGTCCAAAGATCTCATGCCAGTTTCTCACATCTTAATACATAAATCATGTAAATTGAAAGTAACGACTGTGCTCAGGCAAGAATCTGCCACAAAGGGGAGCTGCCTTTCAAATCCTGGAGCCACCCCATATCGGCAGACAAGCTGGATTTTGCAGTATACTCCATTTTTTCCCTGTAGCCACACAGATGTTGGACTAGGGCTAAGCATTTGCATCCTGCAGTGCTACTATGGAGTATTGACACAACAGATGTGATCTATAAGACTTTTTTCCAGAGGTGTATATACTTAGCACTTTATAGACTAACCGTAACACTGAGAGTTAAGTCTTACTAATATGAAAGGCTAACAAAAAGCATACAGGCAAAAAAATGCTGGAACTTGTCCTGTATTACATTTTCAACAGAATGCTTTTCTTCTGTTCAATCAGTTCTTGGAAGTCAAACAGGAGAAAAAAAATCTTAACCTGTTCAATACTTTCAATGGCTGAAAAGGTATCTATTGAGAGAAATTTATTTAAATTAAAGCAGCTCATTTTAAACAGCAAGTACTCCAAACTTTACAACAATTGTTGGGAGCCACTATGCCATGGCATGTCACTAAAAGTCAGCATTTCGTGTCCCATTCAGGCGATCTGAGACAAGAAATAGAAGAGGACAAGATTAAAGAAACCCTCGAACAACTCTGCAGTCACAGCAATGCAAATGTTGTCAAGGAAGCCGTCACAACATTACAAGTTTTGAGAGGAGAGACACCGCACTAGCCTCCCTTCTTCCCCAATAGCAACCCTGCACTGCTGCTGAGGCAAATGCAATAAAACGCCAGCTTTACCAACCCTACCTTGCATTTGTCATGCTGCCGCATAACCAACACTACTAAAACCCAGGTACAGCTCCTGCTTTTAAAGCTGTACATACAAAAAAAAAAAATACTCATTTGCTCATCTATTTGGCCAACAGATACTCACATCACTGCTGCTCTTCACGGAGCTACTAACACACAGCAGTAGGAATAAGGCCTGTCAAGCAAGTGGTCTTAGAAAACGTCACATGAGAAGCATCAGGCAATTACCACTTCTGTAATACATTTTTAAGCTGCTTGGTTTTGTCAAGTCAGGATATCACTTGCAACTTTTTTTTGTATCAATGGGACTTTAAAATCATTTAAAATATCATGCAACCTGAAACAATGGGGTTTTAGATTAGATGAGAGCTGTAGCTTAAACAATGCAAAGGGCTAATTGGCACCAATTCAACCTCTGCACATTGTGAATCAATCTGTGAGCCCAGCTGTTAACTGAACATGTTAAAACCGCCACAAAACTGTACCTTTAAACCAACTCCCCCTTCAATTTCCAATTTTAAAGCTCATCTCTGAGTTTCTACCTGCTAGTGTCACAAGCCATATTCCTAAGTATCTGAGGTCATGGTCTTGTCCTAATTTCAGAGTTGCAGCTATTGTAACCTGGAATGAGACTCAGTAGAAGCAAAGTTTACAAGAAACTGCAGTCAATGTCCATACAGTGCTTGGACAAGATACAAATTAAAGCTAGTTAGAAATTACAAGTGGGCACGTGTGAAGATTTGGAGGCAGCTGGCATTTCATTAAATTATTTCCAGTAAGAAAGCCTGGGTTTAACTTTAGATAATGAAAAATTGTAGTAAAACAAATGTCTCTGAACATTTCTACAGAAGCCTTTCATATTTAAAAATGGTCACTTGATAAAAAAAGGTAAGAAGAGGATCTATTTCACAACTTGTCCTTATGGGAACTTTTTGAAGCAGTTGCAAGTATGTTGCAGAGTCACGTTGCCAAGACCTAGGAGATCAAATTCAAAACCCTATAGTGGTAGTAGATACTGAAGAGCTAGGGAACAATGACTTTTTTTAGCCAGCAGTAAAAGTTATTGAGGAAAAAAAATAGAAAAGTACTGACCTTTAAAAAAACTGTTATAAAGCAGGGAATATTTAAAAGTCAACAAGGCCGCCTGTTCTAAATAATTTGAGTATAACTGGCTTAAGTCTGCGAACAAACATTACAATTTTGTTCCTGCAAAAGCTTTCCCACTTGCAAAACTTGTTAACACTATTTAGCCCACCGCATTCGCCACCAAATATCATTTTCAGGAGTACTCTTGAGAAAGGGAATTTCATAAAACCACCCCAGACAAGTCACTTGGTGAGTAACACACAAGCAGGTTTTGACCACATAGTAGGAGAAAAGAAAAACAAGAGCTGAACCATGTGCAGTTTCCTCTAGCTTAAAGCACACAGTGATATGGGCATCCTATACATTTCCAATGTCAAAATGAGAAATAGCTTCAGACAATCGCAACTTCAGAGTAAGATCTGGGGTTGTGCCTAAACCAGGCATTAGTATGAGACATATCAGGATCTATTACAAGTTCTATGTACACCCCACCCCCCAAATAGCTGCATTCAAGTTGTCATTCTTATTAGAAATGATCCAGCCTTAACATTCTAGAGTATCTAATTCCAGATATTGCATTATTCTAATATAGCCATTATCTATTGGTTGAATGTTTCTCTGACCTTATTAAAACTAAAATCAGGTTTTAATGCATCAAAGAAACGTTAAAATGGTCAAAGAAGCAGACACAAACCTATTTCTGCAAGCCTCATCTTCAAACCTGGAAGTTACTTCCCTTCTGCACTCTTAAGAGTAGTTTCAGGAACATTGCTCAGACATGACAAACCATAGACTGTGCAAACCACAAGAGCAGTAACTGTGGACAATGGCAGTCAAAGTGCAAACAGCAGTTTTAACTTCCTGGGTGTCCAGAGATTTAATAATTTCTCTACACCATTCCGCAGCTCTTCACTTGTTCACGGCTTTCCATTAACAGTGGGGAGAAAAGCACCAGTGTTATCTATTATTCAGCAGCCCAGACTGAAAAAAATCAAGAATTAGTTTCAGCAAAATATACACACTAACACCAGCGGACCTTTACCATTTCTGTAAATGGTAAATTTACAGAATCCACAATCCACAAATTGCAGTCTCAGCAGCCAGACTAAACCTTAGAGAGGGAAACACTAGTGATTGGAAACAGCAAATCTTAGAAATCAAACTGCAGAAGTACAAAACATTAAATTTTATTTAATCAAATTTAAGGCTTGAGAAAAAAAATATACTGAAAGTCACTGAGAAAAGCCATCTCGGAAGAAGAGACAGAACCTCCCCTTCCACTGGCTAAACAACGTTCAAGCTGCATAATAACCCACAGGCAGCAGGGGGAAGGAAGAGGAAAGGATGGAATGGGGAGACAAACACAAGGCAATTCTATGTGTAAGCCAATTGCCACATCGACCTCAATGGACTGGAGGTACAAGTCTATCCACATGGCTCTGTATGAAGGTCACCAAAACTAAAGACCCCTTGGGAAGAAGTATTCAGGTTTTCAGGAGGCGACCGAAGCTCCTTTGGTCACTGCACTTTTTTCCAGTGCTTATATTCATCCTCCTCTTCGCATACAGGGAAACTGTGTCCAAATGCAGGTATATTAATAGAAAGAAAAGGGCAGTTGCACTGTCAAACATACTGACAAATAAATACATTACTTCACAGAAATAAATTGTGCTCATTTCTGAGAAATAAAAGCGATCACACTGAAAAGTTTCCTTCTCTCAGTCCAGTTATTCAAGTCTGATCTCGTATTTGACATCTTCATTAAAAACCTTGTTTCCATTGTAGTGTTTGTGGAGTTGTTCCAAATGCAACCAGTGAAATCTCAACATCAACAATTTATCAAACCTCTTTGAGATCATTGAATTGCTTCTCCTTCAAGGCTTTAGAAGCAGGCTCACACCCAACTGCTTTTGCTGACAGGACTTTTTTAAACCATAACCTAAATCTTCAGCCATGACGCCACTGCAGGTCCTCAAGAGAAGGTGCTAAATATAACTAAGTAGAAAGTGGTAAGAAAGTATTCCCCTTCCAAGTCTGAAATTACATTAGTCATGTGTACCACCAATGGGGGTGCATTTCAAAATGTCTAGGGGTAAACCAGCCTAGAGCCCCAGGGTTTTATAAGTGATACTGAAGAAGCACAAAGAAGTTTATCCACAGTGAAAACAAACCACTCCATGAATTTAAAGATCCTCAAATAGATTGAACTTGCTCTCTTGAATTCAGTTCCAGATAACTGGAGCATTGATACAAAGCTGGTGTTAATATGGCCAAAGCCAGTAAGAACAAACTGAGGAAAGACAACACTTCAATCAAATTCTGTTTTGCACACAAACAGTACTTCAAAAGGAAACCAAGTATTCATTTGTCTTCAGGCAACTTGGCAAGACTTGCAGACACTGGAATCCTGATCCATGACACTTGGCTCTTGTCGGCAGCTAATTTCGGTGCATGAACTCCACAGGTATCTTTGACACCGTGATGATTTTCACCAACTGCTGAAATTACTTCCCAGCATTAGGAGCTTTCTGTGTCAAAACGTGGCAAAGGGAAACGTACTCCCTAGATGCAATTTTCAATGCAATGTCTTACGACTAAAAAGTTACAAATAGAAAGCATCCTTCTCCAATTTTACATACATTAGATTACTACACATAACCTTAACAGAGTAAGCTGGTTGATGAGGTGTTGTACAGTTTCAAGCACCAGAGTTTAAAGCAAAGGTTGCTGGACACTGCTTTGCTGCTTGCAAAGTAGCAGTAACAGCAGCAAATTTTTGGCTGCTCCTAAGGGACTAGATTCAACAAATAAGTAATACAGACCTCAAATTCAAGGCTCTACAGAAGAAATGCCTCTTGCTCTCCCCTCAGTGATCTACTGCTATTGTTTTCTTGTTGTATTTCAAAGCTAAACAAAACAAAAAAAATTACAGTGCACTTCCAGCAATTTTACTTTCAGGTTTTTCAGATGAGTAATAGCAGACTGTTCTCTGCTACTGTAAGGAAATCAGCCATCCTGAGACAAGCTTCCTTTTCCTGTTGTGTCTTAATCGCTGGCCAGAAAAAGAACTATGAAAGCTGAACTGAAGTACACATGAGAAGTACAGCATTGTCTGTGAAGTGCTTCACAGATTAAAAGCTAGAAGGATGTCTGGACAATCAATACAGACACAAAGATTCATACTGTTGATCAGCTTTTGCCAGTGAAATGTTCGTTAATACATGCATAATAGAAAAAAAGGACATTAGAGAGATATTTAAAAGTTTGGCTTCCTAAAAAAGCCATATACTTTGGAAAGACAAGTACTAAATCCTTCAGGCAGACTACATGTAGTAAAATATTATAAAAATATATACTTTTCTAAAATTTACACTATGTTAGGCACTGTAAATAAACCTGCTCTCCCTGAAAAAATTGGTGTCACTGGAAGCAGTAAACAATGTTAATTATATGGCCCACAGTAAAACTGACAGCTACAACTATTTCGAGAACTTTTCAGTCACATACTTTACCTTAAAGTTAAAAATACTATGCCGAAGTCTTTTAGAGAAGACTGGACTCTTACTGAGCTACAGATCCATCTACTGAACCCCCAAGAAGGGAGGATGGGAAGAAGAGAGTTTAGTTTTCTTCTGATAAAAACAAAAAATTTACTTCAGCAGGAGTAGTTCAGTTCGATGCAGAAAATTACTCTGAAGAAATCGTTCTGGTTCACCATATTATGACTGGCATTTGAACTACGTATGAGAATATAAGCAGAACTGATGATTCAATAGCTTTACAGAAGATTTAAAAATTCAACAACTCTAATCTTTCACTAAATGTGTATTTCCTCATTAAAGAACAGATTTCAGTAGGGATCAATGCTGAATTTAAATGTTCTTCATCAGTCCTGGTATTAGCAGTTTGGACTTGTGAAGATCAATATAGCAGTTGTGAGAGAAACCAGAGGAAAGGCAAAAGCCATCAACAGCTAGCATAGCATGCTTGCTACCTACTGAAACAAGCTGCATTTTGAAATTTCTGCAGACAGCGCTTTTTAAAGATATTACTGATCAATGAAAAGCTAAGCATTTTAAGTGGTTTTTCTTCTATAAATAAAGAATATTTACATTTTTTTCAGACAGGAAACAGCATCGGGGATTCACACCCCCTTGCCTGCAATGCAGATTGCTAACATATAATGCTACAGATAGTCAGATTTTTCCCCTTTTGAGAAAAGGCCTGTGTTTTCAAAACAGCATGGGTTACTCAAACTCTGATGCTGAGCACAAGTTCCTGCTCCCGAGACATCTACGTTATTCCCAGTCAAACAGAAATAGGCCTACTTCTGCACAACTGAAAATCAATTAGAGCGCTAGACAATTTGTGACTGGTTTTTTTCCAATTTCCAATACCACGACTATTATGGTTGCTGGGTATCTTGCCAAAAAATGACTGCATGAGTCTACTGTAGAGATTAAACCGATTTCAAGATTCTGAAGAAATCAGCACGCCTTCTGAAATGATTATGTTTTGAGATTGATGAGTTGGGAGTGAAAACAGAACAATCTTCATGGTAATCCTTCAAGGAAAGAGTTTACAGCAGTTTCATGTCTCCTTGCTACAATCTTTAAAATTTGTTCCGCCAATGTCTTGGGAAATGCCATTTCTTGCTCAGAGATCAATGCTGGTGCAGAGTTGTCTCATTAGAAAAAAGGTAGACAGGTGTGTGTTTGGAGAATTTTTTGTACCAGCTTCTAACAAAAAGCGTGAGCGGGGTAAAATCCACATAAGGCTTTTAATAACAGGAGTATTTCATGGTCCGTGCATTTCTTCCACCTTGGTGTCCGACCAATAACCGTAAAATATACTTTTTTGCAACACGTTTCTGCTTTTATATTCAGAAGGCATTACCTGCCTTTACAGCTTCAATATCAGAAATCAATGTCCTGGCTAGGAAAATCCCAAAAATCTAAAGAGACAAAAAAAACAAACCATTTGTGAGATGAAACACTTGTAATGTACCAGTCTGCAAGATGCTTCTAAAAATTAGAGCCTATTACCATTAGTCATTATTGCAGAATGGGAACCTACTTCTTGTGTGTTTCTATCACACTGTACCGATGTCAGTACAACTACTCTTGTGAATAAAGATATGCATTCATAAAGCGTTTGCAGGTTCAGATATCATTTCATAGCCAGGATCATCTGTCAAAGCATGGCTATTACTAAAAAGTAATAAAAGCAGCAGAATCTTGCAGGAAATAAAATGCATGAGAAAAAAGATGCTTTCATGTAACACTTCAGGAGCATTCAAGATAATAAGCTTCTAGATGCCCTAGAGCTGGAAGAAATCTTCTCAGCCAAGTTTACTTGAGTCTTGTAACGCTCACACTTACCTATTGGTAAACTTACAAATCAGACATTTTCATTCATTCCACAACTTTGGGTAATCCAGTCAATTTTCTGATCATTTTTTTTTAAATACATACAGAATGTACTATTACCTGTACTAAAATGAAATTCTTGTCACAAACGGTAGTAGGAAAGTCCCAGATTATTCTGAGACATGTAAATTTGAAATTTTAACGTTCACTCGAGTTCTCGGGGACATCTTCCTTTACAAATTGAAGATGAATTCCTAACTCAGCACATTTCCTTAAACATTCTCAGAAAAACAACAAAAGACTGGGATGAAGTTTTGGAAAAGCCAAAAGATTTGTTTCAGAAGTAGACATAACCTGTCTAACTCTCAAGTCCCACCATGAAATAGTTTAATGCACAAGAAAGACCCAATCTGAAAATACCAGTGACTGGGAAAGTGGTTTCACAGAGACTCAGGACATGAATAAGAATAACAACATCAAGTTATTGTCAGTTGACACACTGCCAAAAGATTAGACTTCACATCTTGAACATCTTCCTAACTGAAGGTGTTGTCCTCAGGACAGCATCTCTCAAAGCCATGAAGCACTAGCATTAGATGGTGATAAAATATCAAAACCCAAGCAAGAGGGCAGTATTGCCATGGCTGGAAAAAGGTATTTTGCCAGCACTCTATGCTCAACTATTTTCAGTTAAATGGAAAATACGTCCTGTAGTAAAATTTGTTTCCCACTGAAGTGAAGCAGTACCATAGCAAAGAAATTTAGGTAAGTATAAACAACTGCCACAATGAAAGCGGGATCCACCTTGAAAGAAGTAATCTGTCTTACTGAGAATTTTGGTTCTTTTTCTTTGATGTACCGAAGCACCAACAAGGTACTGGAAGAAGTCCCAGCAACTCCTTCATCTGGTTCTGCTAATATCACATTTGCAACCTGTTCACCTGTTTCCCTGCTCTTCCGTTCTCAACTTTTTTTTGAACAGTATGCTACACATCACTTACAGCCAGCTGAGTGGTAATCTTAGCATGAAGGACAGAATTGTATTTCAGTGATTTCACGTTTGTGCTAGAATGCTGTAGTTCAGATCCAGTGGAGTAGATGACCAGAAGATCTCCCCTCCCTCACAGCATATTGAAATGTAAGAAATATATTATTTTATCACATTATTATATAAAATAGTCATATATTAGCATATTGCTGTATTGATCTATAGCAGTATACATCACAATCATCATATACTATATGTATTATAATTGTATTTTTATAATGACCTTCATTGCTTTGAGGAACATAATTTCGACAGAATTAAATTAGTTGATATTGGATATTTTCACTCTAAGTCCCAATCCCTATATATTTTTTTTTTTGCCATGCTATTCTCATACCTAAAAAAAATGCACTGTGTCAAAACATTTACTGTACCTCTCTCCATAACTACTCTTACCTTCAGCAGGTCTGTATCTGCAAACTTGAAATTTTTTTCAAAGTAGCGTAACAAAAACAACTAACCTGGAGCAGCGAGATAGCTATGAAGACACCTGCAACAATGTAGATATTTCTGGGTAACCACGCTTCAAGAGCAAGGATACATCCTCTGACAAAAATCTGATCGTGCCATTGCCTCTTGCTCTGAAATGTAGAGAGGAAGAATAAGAATATTACTTTTCTGCTCAAGTTTATTATAAGATCAGTCAATCACATGATATAGCTAAACTAATGATTTGTCACTTATGCAGTATGTTTTTAACCAGACTCCAGAAATACATATATGCCCATGTTAAATCAGGGAATGTCGGACATAGATGTTAGTATCTTCCAGCAAATCCTGTTACTAGAATACTTTAGAATTAGTAGATAATAGAATTCAGAGTTAGACTATTAGAACTAATAATTGAAATGCACATTTGAAATGCATGTCCTACCCCTTTTTGAAACACACCTTTCCTTTTACCTGTTCCATCACTCGTTTTCTCCACCCTCCCACGGTACAAGTTTACTTTAAACAAAGGAAAATCTCTACCACACTCGACTTGTAGTATGATGTAGCACAGTCGATTGTTTCCCAGAATTTTAAGCTGACATCTCTCTCAGAAATTCCACCATTTTTGTAGTTTTGCCTATACAGGCACAGAACATGACAGACAGCAAGATCCCAGCACCTTACCTTCTTTCTGACATCATAGCCACACTGTGTATTCACAACTTTTTGCTGCAAAGCAAAAAAGATTTAAAATAAATCAATTGAATTCTACTCACTTCTGTTCACAGGAAGTTTTGCTGTCTTTTAGATTCGCAGACAAATCAGGACTGTCAGAGCCAACCATTTTAAGAAGCATTTTTAGTAAAAAATGAGCAAAGCACTAGCAGAACACAAGAAAAGTAATGACAAAGCAGAGGTGTATACTAGCAGGAAAACATCCTCCACCAGAAATGCCAGCTTCTTCTATCGCTTGGCTTTCAACTAGCAAGGAATTTTTAACATAAAGCGTAGCAACTGTACTGCCAGCATAGAGATAAGACATCTGCATTTCCAAGATCAGTTTCATGTCAGCTATTTCATATAACACCTAAACACTGAGGTAACAATAAAGGTACCAGGCTGATTAATCTACACCTGCAGTGGAGAAACGTGCCTTACAACTCCATCATTTCAAGTGGTATACAACTTGCTATCTCAATCAGTTAAACAAGAAACACCTGCAAGCTACTTGAGCCCCCTGAGTTGACAGTTCAAAGTCTCACACATAACCCAGCTCCAAGATATACCTAGTCTTGAAGACAAAACACTCCAGTTGCAGATCCCAAGTAGGAAGATCATAAGCACCTTCCAGATCACAACCCCACACCACCCAATGACAGTATTTATCTCCAAAAATGCAGAGACATTCCTTTTAAGACATTTTTTGTTTTCTCTGTATGAGACTTATGAAAACGTATCCATTACACAATTATAGCATAGTTTACACAATGCATAGTGAGTTATATTGAAATATTAGAAGTAGAATCTCATATTAAAAAGATTTAACCTTACTTATGTCTCCTTAAATACAGCACCAGCAACAGAAAAAGTTGCAGTGGAATAGTACTGCTCCAAATTAAAGTCGAAAATAATTACCATGGAATCCGAACATGGAATATTTCTCTGACAAAGTCTTTCCCTGGCTGATTTCCAAGGCAATCGAAAGCATTAGTATAACCTACCAACGGCCATCTGCTCCACACGAGGACTGCTGGACTGACTTTGAGCTGTAACTATTCCCACTAATACTATAATGCATTATACATTAGTTCCTACCTCCACATTTTGGCTTCCACTGAAAGGGTCAGATTCCTAAAGTTTACTAAACAGATCAAACCAATATGCACCTAAATCTTGCCAAAGCCAGACAATTGACTCAAATGCTTCAAACTGAGTTTGTGCACAAACACTTTACTAGTTGCTGATAAACAATCAGCAAATGGAGTTACTCCTACTTGTCTGGCAGAGGGGTGGTGTAACATTAATCCTAACTGGGGCAAACACACTGCTTAGACAGTGCTCTCAGGTCCTTACAAGCTAGATAATAGAAGCCAGGGATTCAAGGAAACAACGCATTGGGAATAAAAAAAAATATCAGCCATCAATACTCGCAGACTCAAGCCATACAAAAACAGCTTGAATTCCTGGTGACAATAAGTTTTCAGCTGTATAACAGGTTGCCACGTTTGGACTTTGAAAAGGATGGAACAGAAACATGAAAAGAGTTTGTCTGCGCAAGAGTAATTTTTGATCATTTAGAAGACCTTTTAAAGCCCTAGCCATCACACCGTATTCAGGAACTGCTTCCTTTCATAACTCTCCAACAACATCAAAGCAATACAAAGCCAGGAAACAACTTACGGCAGGATCAGATATACAACAGGAAAAAGGAACGCCGCACTTCTCACGACTTTTGCTTTCACTGCTGCAGTTAAAGTATATGTTGAAGTCCCAGTCATCTGGACCTTGGGCACCACAGCAATGGTTCTGCAACAGATAAACAAACACTTAGCATTTGGGGGTATTTTAGAGACAATTGAACGAACTCTCTGGAATGATATTTGTTTATCATCTTCACTTTCTCTAAGGCTGTGCAATATCAATGGCAACATCAGAGTAAAAAAAAAAGAGTAATCAATACCGCGGCTCTATGAAATCAAAGCAATACATTTGGCATACTGCTCCTGGAAATAGGTGTCAGCGTGACAAGCAAAATCATGAAAATTATCACTTTAGATGCAATTGCTAGATGCAATCAGTGTACAACCATAAATGGTGCAACAAAGTAAGTTCATACAAATGCTTTGTACCCCATTATTTCCAAGTCAACCAAAACCAGAAATACTATGAAGAATATTTCTTTAAATTTGTGACTCCATCCTTAAATCTTCATGAATCAACAAGTTTTCTTCTCCTTGTTTACTGTAAAAAGTGGATCCAAACATTTGTGAATATAATTCCTTTCCTTTAAATGAGAAGGTTTTCATATCTAAATGAATTAACTGGTAAAGTCTCACTAGCTCAAAGGTCAGTCAACTCGACAAGTATTTCACATAAGTCTCTTGACCTGAACAGTGTAATGTAATTACCATACTTGCAGGTTGGGAAAATCCCAACATTTCAAGGAATGTTTAATTCCTGGAACTAATGGAAGCTAGTTTCTTATTAAGTTATGCTCTGCAGTTTACTGGCCTATATATTTAATGGCACAAATCTTTCTCTATAATTTGAGTACTCGAAACGTTATACCATCACACAGATTTTCCTGGTACCTCATGAAGTTCCATCCTCTTGGGATATCTCTAGCATCTCTCCTCTGCCCGCTGCCTGTCTTCACAAAACTTGTGTTAACCTAACTGTCTGTGAGACCACCAAGACTTGAAGTCAGTAAATGAATTCAGAAGTTATCAAGTTGTGACAGACACAGATGCAAACAGACAGCAGAATTGTTTACACAGTTTTCACAGGAAATATAACTAAAAAGAGCTGAACGGAATGGTCAGAATAGAAAAAGCACCAAGAAAAATTATTTTAAGTCACTAATACATTTACCATGAAGAAAGCAAAAGAGGTGCATTTCTGTCTTTCTAGTCCCTCCTCCCTCACACATCTACGCCTTTGTAAAAAGCCATACAGCCACTAAACATGCTAATCTACCTTAGTAAGGTACAGACTACGAGGTCACTTACAAGCCTGAAAATAATATAATTAGCCAGAGCAGGAGCTGCCTACAAAAAGCTCTTTGAGTCCCAAGGCACACACTGAGAACACAGCAAGTCAGCCTAAAGAGCATGGCTCCTTAGAAGATGGGTTTCAGTGAGGCATTTGAACACACTGCTGCACCTTGTTGTTCAACCCCTGCAGAACTACGCTTGCTAATCCGCATTGCATACTTCCCCTCCTTCCTCAGTACTTTCAGGTATGGATCAACGACAGGCCGATTCAGAGATTCTTCTGGTCTTTCCTTTTTCAGGTTTATTAGCTTGTTAATCTGGCTAGTGAACTCCTTTTAGTAAGCTCAGCCTTTTATTTTCATTTAAAAGTATTTAACTGGAGTTCAACTGTAAATCAGCTTAGCATATCAGCCTGGCTGACTCCACTGAAACTAGATAAACAGAAAGAGCAACAACAGAGCAGACAACACTGAGACAATTACTGGTGTTGGTCATGGCCAGGAGGAGCCCTACCTTACAAAAAGGTGCCCTTAGCACCGAAAGCTAAAGCAAAACAGCACTGAAATCCACCCAGGCAGCCTAGTCAGAGGATGCTTCCGTATCAATGCACACAAGAGTGAATGAACAGGATAGGTGTTGCTGGTAATATACAGCTGACCAAACGTGCTTTGCTATCAAACTGAGCTGTGAGCACAGATTTCTAGACATGATCTTCTAGAAGATGGAAGACAGACAAAACCAACATTCTTTCGTAAGGGGGAAAAAAATATATAAAGGAGACAACCATTTTACCTCTTCATGAAGTACTCGCATATGTACTTTGTTTCTCTCCATATATGTTTTTTTAACCACACACAAATAGAATCATAGAATCATTAAGGTTGGAAAAGACCTCTAAGATCATCGAGTCCAACCGTCAACCCAACACCACCATGCCCACTAAACCATGTCCCTAAGTGCCTCATCTACACGTCTTTTAAATACTTCCAGGGATGGTGACTCCACCACTTCCCTGGGCAGCCTGTTCCAATGTTTAACCACTCTTTCAGTAAAGAAATTTTTCCTCATGTCCAATCTAAACCTCCCCTGGCGCAACTTGAGGCCATTTCCTCTCATCCTATCGCTTGTTACTTCGGAGAAAAGACCAACACCCACCTCACTACAACCTCCTTTCAGGTAGTTGTAGAGAGCGATGAGGTCTCCCCTCAGCCTCCTTTTCTCCAGGCTAAACAACCCCAGTTCCCTCAGCCGCTCCTCATCAGACTTGTTCTCCAGACCCTTCACCAGCCTCGTTGCCCTTCTCTGGACACGCTTCAGCACCTCGACGTCCTTCTTGTCGTGAGGGGCCCAAAACTGAACACAGTATTCGAGGTGCGGCCTCACCAGTGCCGAGTACAGGGGCACGATCACTTCCCTACTCCTGCTGGCCACACTAGTTCTGATACAGGCCAGGATGCCATTGGCCTTCTTGGCCACCTGGGCACACTGACAGCTTATGTTCAGCTGACTGTCAACCAGCACCCCCAGGTCCTTTTCCGACAGGCAGCTTTCCAGCCACTCTTCCCCAGATAAATAAACAAACATTGGAAGAGTCACCCTCACTGGTTGTTTCCTGGGCATGATTACAAAAGCAGCTGATTGAATGAAAGCCACCAGGCTCTTACTAGCATGGGCCTTGTCAACTCCTGGTGTACGTCACTGTCTTCTGGTAATGGAACATTGTAGGACCACAGGAGCGTAGAATTGTTTCAACCTTCCTTGACAACTGCCTGACTAGAGACTAGCCCTTCCTCAGTTAACAAAAATCCTCTTTTGCTTCAAGATGAGGTGCATCTCAGAAAACAAAAGGCCCTGTGCTGCATCCCTGTACAAGACTGCAGTGCTTCCTAAAATAAGAGTGTGGACTACCAGTTCCATTGCACAGTTTTTTCGGGATAAAAAGTTTTTTTGTTGCTCACTTCTCACTTAAACTGGGGCAACACTGATCAAAACAGGGGAGCAAGTCAAGATAGTCAAAAGGCAGATGGATGCTTGGCAGAGCTTCCACATTCGCAGTTAGAACAGCACTGTATTTCAGAATAGCTTGCCTCCCTGATGCTTTCAATGCAGAAAGAGCAAAACAGCACATCTGTAACACAGCAGCATTAGCTACAGAATATAATAAATCTGTAACAAAAAGGAAAACTTCCAAATCTACATATGCTCCTAGAATGCATGAAAGAAGTGACAGGATATCAACTTACAATTTTCTGTAGCGAATCAATGAGGTTCTGGAGGTCAATATCGTCTCGGTAGGATTTAATGTTATTCTCAAAGAATTCCTTGACCCTGTCCCTCACCCAGTCCTGGAACAGGAAAGCCAGAACTGCCACTGCCAGCTCCAGCAGGAATATAAACACAATTGCTCCACAGAACTATTAAAAAAAAGAGTCCCAAATTAGAAAATATCCATTGATTTTGAATGCATCCCTACTCCAACTCCACCAGAAACAGACACAGAGAATTAGGTTAAAATTCTCACTCAGTACAGATACTGTGAGAACACAGCCTGTTAAATGAGAATACAATGTAAAGAAACCCCCAAGAGGTGGAGTTATCTTTTTGTTTTGGTCACCTGAACTCGACAGTAAAATGAGCACCATACCACAGTCATTGTGCACAGCAGTGAAAGTATTAATAAATAAGAATCTGCAAAACACAGGGCTAAAGTAGTCTTGATGTCACTTCTTGGATTGTTTCCAGTTTTGTAATTTTTTGCCCAGCTTAACTGCTGTCAGATCTAAAGCAAAGAAGAAACCTCGGTATAAAAACAACTGTTCAAGAGATTTCACATCAGTCACCAAAGTCCTCAAGTTTTGCCCACCAAACATTTAAAAGAAAATTTTAAGGGATTTTGTTCTCCTAAGCCACTATACCATCTCCTCTCAGTAATTCCTAACTGACTAAATATGTTCCAGAACATCATATTTTGTGGTATTACATACGCAATGCTAGATTCTGGTATACATACTATAACAACATCACTGTATAGCAGAATGAATGAAAAAGGGAAGAAACGTTTTCCAGAAAGGGGAAGAATACGCATAGGTTTGAACCTACACTGCTTTTAATACCATTACTCAGAGGCTCGTCAGGGGAGTAAGTTTACTATATACATTGTAACAAACCAAATTCTATAAATTAATTATCTGGGTTTGCTACTAGTTCTTCACCCACCATTCCCAGCTTTCACAGGCATAATAATCCACTCACATAATGATGTTACTTACAAACTTCAGAAGGCAGATGTTTTCTCTCAGTGCTCCTACACAACCAGCAAATCCCAAAGTAAACATCACTATTCCCACCACTAAGACAAGCACCACTGGGTCCAGACCATGAAGACCAGTCACCTTCGTCAGATCAGACAATACACCCTGAAAGAGAAAAACAGGATAACAGAAAAAAGTGACCATTATAAGCATGTTTTTCATTTAACATTCCTTCTGGATGTCCATGACTTCCACATGATTCCAAATGAATTGGTTGCAAACCCTTGAGCTTGCCAACAGCAACCCACAAGGAAAAGTCTTGTAAAATGGTTATTGACAATACCGATTTTCTTCACCCTAGCAGAGGAAGTATTAATGCAAAGTTATAGCTATTCTTTTAATAAGTAAATCCAGTGCAGTCAGCTTCTCAGATTACATTCTCCTAGGTCTATTTGCCAAACAAGCTTCCACAAGATGGTGCCAAAAGCTCAATACTATCACTGAATATTCATTTAGTTTCAAGGCAAAAGAATTAATGCTTTATATTGACTTGAAATGCATCAATCAGAAGGGCACTCCAATTTCAAAGTCTTTAAAAACAAATGAAGAAAATAATTTTTCCAATTCTAATGTTTAGGTGGCAGAAAGGGAGAGACATTCTAACTACAAAGCAGGTTATGGGTGACATTTTAAGGGAGGGGAACAAAATCTTGTTTTGGTTTTCAAGGGAAGCAGATTTTTCCTCTCAACATTTTAGTTATACCCCTTCTAGTGCTGAATAGTCTTAGGAACGCTCCTCCAAAATCTTGCAAAAACACAGAAGTATACTCTAAATATTCCCCTTTCACCCCAGATGAAATTCTTACACCAAAAGTAGTTATCTATTCCCCATAACATACCTCCAATTTGCCTAATTTAGCAGCAATATTTTCTTTTGTTAACTATCCAGAGACACCACTTATCTTGACAATTATCTTACCTATTAAGCCTGTCTGCCTAGATCTTGGGACAGTATTTCTAAGTCTATGTAAATGTAATGCTAACACAGTGAAGCCCTTATAATTTCTAGACTAGGTTTTAAAGAAATTAAGTTTATATACCAGCTACCGTTAAAATTCCATCAAGTATCTTTAACACAAACTTCTCATGTAATATGTAAGAACAAGATGCAACATGCAGAAGACAGAAGGGACAAACAGCTGAAACTCTTAAAGTTAGAGAACAATTTGTAGGGACATCCAGGCAGCCTTGCAATAGTCTGAGTGTTTATCATACACTCATCAGCAATACATAGAACATTTTAATAAGGAAATACTTTCCCTTTAAAACAGAGAAATAACAAAAATCAACACAGTACAATACCCCATAACAAGAAGTTTACTTTCTTTTGGTTTTTTCTTTATAAAGTATATTCTCAAGCTAAGTTTAGTATAAGAGAAAGATATCAGAGAGACTCGTAATTCATATAAGCAGTCTAATTCTGTCAAGGGAATGTAAATTCTCATCTTGCTACTCAGGTATTTGTGCTAGAGTTAAGTGCAAAGAATATACATCCTAAGAGAATACCTTGGAAAAATCCGTATCACTTTGTAATTAAATGCTTACTTAACAAAAATAATGACTTCAAAATACAGCATTAGAAGAAAATGTGCACATGGAGAAACTTCATCAGCTGATGAAGACACTGATGAACAGTACTATAGTGATACACAGGAGTTCATCTTCTTTCATAATGTGTTCCACAACAGATCTTGTTAGAGCTGTTAAATTGGCAACAGCAAGACAATAGAGTTGTTTTTACCAAAACTGGTTGAAGGGATGAAAAGAATAAATTAATTGAACTGTAGAATTCAGAATTGCCTTGCAATAGCTGGTGACCAACAGTTAAATAGCCTGGTGGTCACAGTTTATAGATTTCCCAGCATTCAGAAAGTCTTGGGAAGCAAAGACTTTTCTAGTTAGTGTCACCAGTGACATATTTCCATTCTTACAAACTGTAAGACCTCACAGCTAACTATCAAACTTGGTCTACTGGGTTAATTATGAGAGTCCCATCTAATCAAACCTTCGCTCAGACCCCACAATCAAGGAAGACACGCCAAGATTAGCTAGGCTAATTCAGTGTCTTTGTAGAAACAATACACTATGAAACCAAATACTATGTGACCAGGATGTTGAAACTTTGACAACTATTTGCAGCCACCTCCTTCCCACACCCAAACTCAAGCTTTTTTTCAGACAATCTCACTTGCTCAAGCAACATCTTCTGGAAGAAAACTTCCTCTGATCAAAGCATGTTATGAAGAAAAGTTGGCAGGAACTGAGCTGTATTATTCACCCTCAGATGTTGCTGGTTCATAACAGTTTCTTCATGTTCACAATTGATGTTTACAACATTCTCTTTTGAAAAGAAGGCTGTGGGGTTTTTTTTACCTAACAAAAGATGTTAAGTGAAAAATCCTGAAGGAAGGAAGTAAACAAGAGAATTAATTCAGGGGACTACCCCATTCCACCTTACTCATCTCTCTAAGGATGCTTCTGCCTGTGCCATCTTCAGGATGGTAAGAGCTCTTTGAAGCACAGGCTGCCCTTTACAACAGCACCTGGATTTCCTACAGGTGTACAGAAATGAAGTCTGATACCTGAAGTCAGTGTCAAAAAATCCAAGAATAAAACTCAGCCTTTAAGTCTTCCCTTTCAGTCACTTAGAACAGTGAATTAAGAGTTCAACTGTACATGCTTAATTTGTCTTCCACTTTCTTTTGACGTTTGTAAGCATTATGCCACCATCTCAACTGAAGCGTGTTGGCAACAGAGGGATTGTCTTTAAAAAAAAAAATCTCTAATACAGCCCATTAACAAATGCCAAACCAGTTATTGTTTTGAGATATGATAGTATGGAAACTACAAAATACATCTGACGAGGACAGAGTTGATTTCTTACAATGAAGTTCCATAAACTGGATGTTGATTGTCACAATATCACACTGCCACTGATAACACAAGTTCATGCACATACTTTTAGGCAGTTTACATATCTCTGTGTATAAACCCAAACAAAGATCAGCAGACTAAAGAATAAGTACACTTAATCATAGAATAAATTAAGGTTGGAAAAGACCTGCCTGACACAGGGGAGTCCAAAACTGGACATGGTACTCCAGATGCAGCCTCAAGTGTGATGAATATTGTTGGAAGGAGCTCCTCCCTCAACCACTGGCCACACTGGTGCCAATATAGGCCAGTATGCTGTTGGCCTTGACATGAGGGCACACCTGATATTCAACTTACTGATCAACAGGAGCTCAAGGTTTTTTTTCCTCACAAAGCTGCTTTCTAGGCAGTCAACCCCCAGCCCATGCTGATGCATGGGGTTACTCCATCTCAGGCACAAGATTTTGCACTTGCCTTTTTTTTTTTTAATAAACTTTCATAAGGTTCCTGTCAACCCATTTCTCCATGCTTTTGAAGTCCCTCTAAATAACGGTCTTGCTTTGAAGAAGGCTGACTACTCCCTCTCCATTTGGTATTAGCCGTGAACTTGCTGGAATGAAGTTGGGCTGACTAGCCTCTAGTTTCCCAGCTCTTCCTTTGTGTCCTTCTTGAAATGGTTTTACCAATAGAAAACTCTTTTCCTGATGAGAGGGCTCAGTGTTATTCACCTTACTTCTACTAACAGTTTATTATAATTCACTTTCTCTTAGTGATTTTTGCAATATCTCTTGGGTGACAGATATTAAAATCTATCCAGTTTTTATTGTGTAGACTTTTAAAATTTTATGCAATTTAACTTTTACGTGACTGTTCAGAATAAAACCCAGTTATAAGATCGTAAGGATAGGCCAATTAGATACACCAGTTAAAGAGATTGGATTTGACTCAAACAGGTAACGCAAATCAGGATGGGTAACATTTTTACATACAGTTTTTTCAACATTTCTCACAAACCAGCATTCTCACTTCAATAAATTATCAGCTAAAAGAGATGCACAGGATTTATATCCAGAAAAAAAAAAAGACTGCTGAGGAATCAATCTGAAGTGTAGTCCTAGTGGAAAAAGAAAAAGACAAGCAGAAACAGAGAAGTCAAAAGGACCCAATGTACTTCATGTTGCACTAAGAGACAGGATGTTCAAAACTCTTCCACCACCTGTAGTTTATCTTTGGGTTTACCACTGCAGCACAGCTTCTGGAGTGTTTTTCCTCTTACTTCCCATCTATTGTTCACAGAGATGTTTATCTAAACAGACAGATCCATACAGGCACTATGGCTGAAGAATGGCACTAGTATGAAGGACTGTCCACATAGCACAGAACAACAGACATGAAAAACAATGTACAGATTTCATGAGCCATTCAGAAGTTCAAAACCACAAGAAAAGCTTTGATGCACTTATTTGCAAGATAGGACAGAGAGCAGAAATAGTTCAGGCAAGATTTAAAAAATAAAGACAGAAAGAGTCTGTCTTTGCCTTTTAGTAACTTCAGTGTACCATAAGGTCCATTTGACAAATGGAGGTAGTTGCGAGCTAGTCATTTCCAACCACACAGATCCTATGTGCTTCTTTACAGAACAGAAGATAATGTCTGAACATGAGAGAATACAAATTCAAGACAAGGTTAACATCCTCCCCAATGGGTTGGAAAGAAAATCCTTTTGTAACAACAGAATAGGAGGTAAATGCATTTGTGTGTGGAGATAGGCTGCTTGCTATGTATCAATGATATCACTAATCTAGTTGTGAGAATGTGTGCATGCACATTGGGAGCTGGGAGAAGGAGAATAAATACCTCAGCATTAAGATCATCATAAAACTCTCACTTCCAAGAAGTGGAGGAATCCCAGAACCTCTCTGTATGTGGGTAGCTGGTACGTATAAGCACTCTGATTAAGGAAATGTTACACTACGATGGTAATTGAAGTATTCCTACTCAGCAGCACAACTGAACAGTGAGGGCACCTGCCCTCCACTGTTAATTAAGATGCAGATCAGTAAATCTGCTAGTAATTGTCACTTTTTCCTACTGCTTGCAGTCATATTAAAGCCATGCTTTCACATTCATAACAAGGGGGTGGACCAGTCATTTCCATACCTATACCATCTCTTCTCTTGTAACAGGAGAACTCTGTAGGTACACATCCGCACAGACTTCCTCTGATTGAGAAAGTTATTCAGCTGAAAGAAACCTTTGCCAAAAATGAGTGTCATTCAGCTAGATCATGTTCCCCAATTTTGTTCCTCTACACGGAGACACAATCACCTAAGCAACTCCACGGGGAGTAAAGTGGAAGACAACAGGTGGCCTGAAGATTGGAATACTACAGAAAGATGGTCCCAAAGACACATGGTTTGGGTTTTTGTTTGGTTTGGGTTTTTTGGTTTTTTTTTTTTTAAATATAAAAAGAGATATCTTTTACATTCCTCCCAAATGCTTCTTGTTTTTAGGAAAAAGAGGTGGGTAGCTAAGTGTATTTTAGAAAACATGCTTTCAAAAGAGAACCAGTTCATAAAGACTATTCATAAAGACTATTCATGAAGATTAAATTCTCCCTAGCATCCTGCTCTTACAAGTTTACAAAAAACATTTAAACATCAAGGGCCACAGCTTAACACCTGATCAGGGACAAGAATGAAACTCCTACTAAACTCAGTTTAGATCATTTGAACATGGTCCTGAGCTCAGATGCTACATTTAACCTTTGCTGCTTCCCAAGGAAGTAGTTTTACAGGGGGAGAGGGAAGCAGAGGGCAGCCACCAAACAAAGACAGACCAGCCATTTCTACCCTTACCTTTTCACTCCATGCCCACAGACCAGCCGCAAGGAAGGCCACCCCAGCTAGCTAAAACAAAAAGAAAAAAGTGAATTAGATATACTAATCAACACATTCTCAAACACTTAGCCAGCAGCACTGTTGCTCCAGTAAAACAAATATTGTCTGTAATCTCAGACAATAGAATGGGACATTCCTCCCCATGAGTCAACCTCTTGCAAAAAGGATTTAGAGCGCTTTTATTCCATAGCATTCTTGCATTTTATAAACTACTTTTAAAAAAGTATTTCAATTTGATTATTCATTACTCAGGAAGCACACAGTACTACATGAACAATTCCACACAGTAGCATGCAAGTGGGAGTTATCCTTATTCCAGTGACTTCCTCTAAACCTTTTACCTGCACACTAATGAAGATTTCAGAGTATTTAATGCATTTTGAAGTTATTCCCTATTTAGTCACTTTATAGTACCACCCCCAGACAGCAGCCATGCTTAACTCTTCATAACTTCTCAGTGTCAAGGCTCATTATATTAGCCTTTTCTCTAACTAGGTAACAGTTTGTCTTCTGAATCCTTACCTTGTTTAAGCCCTTTTGAATTAAGCTGGAGTAATGATCCATCCACTTACTTCAATAAGCAACAAATCTAATCGACAACGTACAAACCCTTCACCAATTCATGTTTGTATAATAAATTTTTCTGAATTATGTTCATCCAAACGAAGCAAGAGATCTTTGTTCTAGTCTTCTGTTCCCTTTCTCCATTCTCAGGCAGTTTGTCTTTAATATCCAATTCCCATAATCAAACTAAAATGACCTCTCTACGAACTGAGGGCAGCTCACTCTCATTACCTAAAATGGCATTCCACCCTGCTATGTCCATGTAACCATAAAAGACATTGAGGTGCTGGAGTGGTTCCAAAGAAGGGCAACAAAGCTGGTGAAAGGTCTAGAGCACCCTAGAGGGAACTGGGGTTGTTTAGCCTGGAGAAAAGGAGGCTGAGGGAAGACCTTATTGTGCTCTACAACCACCTGAAAGGAGGTTGTAGCAAGGTGGGGGTCGGTCTCTTCTCCCAAGTAACAAGCAATAGGACAAGAGGAAACGGCCTCAAGTTGCACCAGGGGAGGATTAGATCTGGATATTAGGAAAAATTTCTTTACCGTAAGGGTTGTCAAGCATTGGAACAGGCTGCCCAGGGAAGTGGTTGAGTCACCATCCCTGGAGATACTCAAAAGACATGTAGACATGGTGCTTAGGGACATGGTTTAGTGGTGGACTTGGCAGTGTTAGGTTTACGGTTGGACTCGATGATCTTAAAGGGCTTTTCCAACCTAAATGATTCTATATAAAGGACTGAGGTTGGTCCCACCCCCCAAGCCTTACACACATTGACAAGTAAATCCCAACAAATGAAAAAAACGCTTTGAAAAAGGGGCCCTTTCCTCTAGGAAATGCAGCACCTTCCATGAACTAAACGGGCATTACAGGCAATGGGACCCTTTTACAGTCACACAAGAAAATATATGTGTAGATTTTAAGTACGGCTGGGTTCACTGCCTGCTGACCCTAAACTGCACTCAGGGCAAATGAAGTTGTTCTGGGTTTACTCTGCTGGGGGGAGTGGGGGAAAGAAAAGCCAAAAAGGGCTGTAAGTGTCATTCATGTCATTCTGTAAAAATTACTCAAATTATGTTAGACACTTCTGTCTAGGCATGAAGTATTATATGCCATATTTTAGGGCTTAAGCACACAGATTAATCAACCAAATCCACTACTAATCCATGGAAAGAGTTACAACTGGGCAAAGCAGTGCTAAATAAGTTAAATTTCCAGATGTTGCTTAATAAGCAACAGCACAATGACTACTCATCTCAGACCCTGAATAAGCCAAGTTCATTTAAAGTGATGATTTGGATCAAAGCACTACTTTAAAAATACTATTAAAAAACACATGGATATAAACAGAATATTGACTCAGATTACCCCTAAATCTTATGGTTTAAATCTGCTATGAGGCAGACCAGGGAACTGATCCAGCCTGAACTGAAAGAGAAGTTTTAACCTTCATCAGCTCACTGAACTAACCCGGCCACGTAAATGGGAGAACAGGCAGCTGAGAAGTTGCAATGCTAACTGAGTGTTCTCAGGGTGAGAGTGAGCAAGCCAGCTATTTCAGAAGAGAGGCATTTTGAAATTCGCCTTTCACCATAATCTGGATGACGTGTAAGCAAGAACAAACTGGACTTCCCAACTCACTTCTATGCCATAGAGTCATTTAAGCCATATACTGCATGGAAGGTTAGATGGAAACATACACAAAGCAGCTCAGCTGCACCCCTTCGAACAGGAAACTAAAACCAGTAACCAGCATTCGGTCATTTCCTGCTTTAGAACTGAAAAATCCACATTATTAACATATTGCATCAAGCTGTAAGCTCTGCTCAAGAGACATACAATACTGACACCAACTCAAAGACACTGTGCACAAGACCACTTAGTTTAAGCATCCCAACCACACTTTGAATTCCTTTGACTATGCTATTAGAATCACCCTAGTAACTGTGAAAACAGGTCCAATTTGTTTCTCAAATCTAGGTTGCAGCAAAAAGTAATCTTGCAAGACAACCCTTGCACACAAACTGATTTTGGGTCAGCGAGCCTCAAGGTCCGATTAGAAGCAATGGGAATGCATTCCTATCGCACTCAGTTTTTGTAAGCACAAAATGTTACTCTTACAGAGAACACTTTTTCCACCCCCGTGGACAATCCTATTTTACATTGTAGCTCCACCCATGCGGGAGCAATCAGCAGCCTACAGCCCTTCCTTCCTACCCTTGTCTCTTCCCAGACTTTTCCTCTCAGGGTCAGGAAACCACCTGGTGGTGGATTCTTTCCTCTTCCTGGCACAGCCTTACTGTTTTAGATGTTCCTGAAAAACAACATACAGTGCAAAAGCCAAGAAAATCTTATGCTAGCCTGGGTCTTCTCTTACTTTTCAAAAATGAGCTCAGAATTCTTTTCCAGAGCTTAATAGAAATTTTGCCCTTCACCATGACGTTGAGGGCAAAAATGCCACATCTCCTATAGCATGAGTGAAAAGTTGGGGTTTTTTTCCCCTCCAAAAACCCTTAAGAGCCACACACAAAGCTACAGAGCATTAGAAGATAAATCAAGGTGACAGCAGCTAAAAGCTATTTTACCTTCTCCTCTCAATTCACCTGAGAGGCAGTGAGCTCACATGCAACCTAAAAGGCTTTGGCAGAGCACACATGCAATCGTTCACTGAAATAGCCATGTCCTGGCTGAGGTGCAATTCTTGGCCTACCCCAAAAAATCTTTCAACTGGAGACAAAGAAGCAATCACCAGAGACAGGTGATTGAGGCACCTCCTTTTATTCCCTGGGCCTTCCCAAGTGCAGGCTGGAAGGCATAGAGGAGTCCTGCACCCCAAGACAGGACACCCCTGCACTCCCCCTGAGGTCAGTTGTCCACCCCCTGCCTCCTCCCTCCACTGGGGCTTTCACAGAAAGACTCACTCAATTGCACAATGACTCAGAACAGAAAGGTGCCAGAACCAAGCTCTTCACCTTGTATTACTGCAGTCTTTTAATTTCATTATGACAAATGAAGCTATTTGGAAAAAAAAAACAACAACTTTAAAACTCAACAGGAGGTCCAGCCTTGCTGTAATAGGGTAATTTCACTTAAACTTCTTATCACTCCCTGCAGGGCTATCTTAATGGTTGCAATACTGCCTCATCACTACTCATTAAAACAAGTGTACTTGGAGAAGTTAAACCTTATTAGCATGCTTAAAAAGCAAGATGAAAATAAAGTAATTCCACATTAAAATCATGCCTAGAAAGACAGAGCCTTCTTATGACCTCCATTCCCTTTCTTACAAGGGAAAGCCAAGCACAAAGAATAGAGAAGTGATTTTGCAAGCCAGTCATACACAACTAACTCAAAGCCAGCAGAACTGAACCTTCTATTGCCAAGTTGCCCACCTGAAAAAAAAAACTTCCAAAGAATGAAGATTTACAGATTTCTAATGGCTGATTAAACTGTCAGCTTGACATTATTAAAATAGTCATATTTGTCCTCTTTGAGTTCAAGATTTTGTTCCACCCCAATCTATGTGAACTGTATTTGAAACATGACACAAACTGAAGAAAAGTAACCACCCACTAAAAAGTTTAAATATTCTGTAAACCACTCACTAAGTCACCATATGCTTTAACTTTAAAGTTTATACAGTCACTGATAGTAGCTCTAGAGCTACAACAGGGAAGTCAACATGCATCTTTAGTAAGCGTGACAGAAGAACAAATGCAACTTTTTATTTACATGCAAATTACCTGGCTTGTGAATAAACTGTGTCGTGAGCTGAGACTTGGGTGAGCTACCATCATGCCTCCAGTAACAGCTTAAAGGGGGAAAAGGCTGTCTGGACACCTATCTAAATACTATCCCTCACACCCATTATATAGTGGCCACCCTTCCTAACACACTCACTCACAAAACAAGCTCCCACAAGCACCTGTCCTGCAAGCCAAGGAAAGTGAATCAAGACTAACATTCCCTCCTTAAATGCTGCTTTTTCCAGTCATGGTTACATTTCCCTTCTGATTTTGTAGTCCTTCAGTTCTTTTAAAGCACGCAGAAAGTTTACTTTGTTCTACACACGATGGATTTGTCTAACTAAAAAGACTGTTAGACTAGTCATCCCAGCCAGCCGGATGTCACAGGCTCCTGAATCACTGTGTCAGCTAAATGATTCATGCATTGCCTATAGGACTGTCTACCCTCCCACTCAACATTTACATAGCTTGTTCTACAACTAAAGGTGCCGCACTCTTATCAAAAGAGCTGTAGTTACACGTAATTTACTAGGTCAGCCTGATGATAACTTCTCAGCAGAAGCCTCAGACCATTCGTTGAGCAAGCTACCAAGACTACTAGTACCTGTTCAGAAAACCAATTCCTCCAGCCAACAGATCAGCTGAAACACACAAGCTGTATTTCAAATTCCCCTCAATTTTTCTGCATCTCTTCTTTAAAAATGATTCTTTAAGGAAAAGAAAAAAATCCTTGGATCTTCACCATTAATTTCAAGAGAATACAGTAAAAAAAGAAATTTGAAAAAAGTGAAATGTAATGACATGAGGAAATAAAAAAAGAAAATAGAAAGATAAAATTAATTCCTGTGAAAAAGTAGAGGCAAATTCTTGATAGTCTTCCCAGTAAAGACAAAAAAAATTCAGTTTTTCAAAGGTTGTTTACCCATCAAAAACAGTAACAGACCCCACTTCATGAGACACTCACTAGAAAAAAAGCAGATGTCTAGAACAATCCTAATATATTCATGAACAAAAGAGTCTGCCAATTTCTCACATATCCCCCACACTATCTGCTGAAGAGCATCCACCCAGTTACAAAGTGATTTCTCTGAAAACCAGCTTGATGGATATTACTTCTCATTGCACCACACTCCACTACAGGTACATGGAAGTTGTGCTACACAGATGAAGAAAAATAACTACAGAGCTGGCGGCCTTTGGGCACATACTTTTTGATACGAGGCCAATCCTCAATTGCTAGGGGGAGAAAATCATCACTAAAGAGCATTTGCACTATGGCAATATTATAGCCAATCAACCCTTACTGGAAAAAAGTTTCTACACAAGCCACACACAGCTTTTCTGTCCTGTTATCCACACAAGGATGAACTCCCCTGTGGCTTAATGCTACAGTATCATGTTAAAACATTGCACTAGTAAACAAGAGGTGGCGACAGTAGCAAAAAGTTCTGTGGTTTTCAATAGCAATAGCCAGACACTGTAGTCTCAGTATTACCTGGCCTTCTAACGTTTTTATTAGGCTGAAAACAGCAGAAAATTGATGAGTAAGAAGCTCACAAGACTCCCAGCTCTTCTCTTTGAGAACCCTGTGGATCTTGCTTTCAACAGAAGATTGGGCCAGATGACCTCCAGAAGTTCCATCAAACCTAGATTTTTCTATGATTCTAAACTAATTCAGAGTTTTGTCCATCATACATGCAGCTTTCAGAAAAGCTTATTTTCTACCGTAAATACTGCCAAAGCAGCCAAAATGTGCAGAAATGCCAACCTAGTTTACCAGAAGTTTATGTGGGTTAATCAAGCAAAATACCAAGTCATTATTGACAAGTACGAACAAGATTCTGCAGCCTGCAATTTATGTTCAGACACTAAACCCCTTTTTTTTACTGACGTTAAATACAGATTTGGGTAATAATTCTGCATATCTTAAATTTTAGGTAGTAAAAAGTTGACATGGTTTAAGGAATCACAGAAAACAAGAAGAATTAATAGTCTTCTCTAGCATGTCTACTGACTTCAGGCAAGTCAGGATCAGGAGAATCAATTTTTACTCTTAACTTAAAACAAGTTGCTTCAACCACATACGGTACTTTCATTCTTACTATCTGATCCGTTCGGCTTTGAAAAAAATCTAAACATCTTTAGAAGCGGCTATCCATACTAAGAAATATTTCAACTCTGAATCAGAACATTAATCAAAGCTGCTAGCACCAGGCAAGTCACTGTATCTGCACTTCCCCATGACTGCCCAGGCCTTTCCATGACTGCAGTTTCCACGACTTCAGGAGCGAACTCCTAACATTGACCTGCAAGTTTTGAAATGAATTATCAAGTTTATCTGAACTGCATCCTTACCTTCACCTCCCCCTCACAGATATGTTAACTACTTCTAATGCAACACTATGCACTAACCTTTGAATCACCACCTTTTCCAAGGCAGTTAGGTGCTTCAGTGATCTTGACGATCACACACATCTAACACCACACACCTGGTTTTGCACCATTTTCGCATTCACAATTCTAAACAAACATTACAGGCAGGCTAGTCCCTAGCTAAGTATTTCAAGACAGTATCAGACAATTTTGCTGCCCACAGAGCATGACATTTAAGATCTTGACTATGTTGTAATGCCAGCTGTTGACATCTCTGGAGCAGTTCCTTTCTTCTCTTCTGCATAGCGTATTTACAGCTACACCACCCCAACACAGAGATCAAAGATGATCTGAAAGGAGATATTAGAAGAGACTTAACAGGGAAGCAACTTAACATACCACTTAAGTGCCCTTAAGAAAGGTAGCTTTAACCTTTGCCCAAACACAACCAGCATTTAATGGCCTCCATCATTCAAAAGACAAAGGCCTTGTCAGCAACAGTAGAGGCTATACTATTTTCTTTTGACAAATCCTTTAAGCAGATCTTTCCTTTCTCCATTAAAAAAAAAAGAAAACCAGTTTTATCTGCTTCACTCCTTTATCTTCATTCAGAAGGTAAGACAGGAGGAAGGGGCAAGGAAGGGAAAGATTGTGAGGAATCGTTATCCGTATAATTTTCAATAATAGTTACTTTCTCACATGGGATAGGCTTCTTCAATTCCAAAATACCCAAGACATACCATACATCAGCTTCCTCCTTTCAAGTAAATATTTCAGCCTGTCCTCTTGAAGAAATACGCAGGAAGTTAATAAGACTAAGGTATGCCTAAACTATTTCAGTCTCTACATTTTGTACTCACCCAGAAGACAATGTTGTAGCTGAAGAGCAGGTATTTGTACCAACAGCTGACTTCTGCATTAGAATATCGGTAATAGTGCATCTTCTATAGCACAGCGTCTGCACAGAAGAGAAAGGATGAGAAGAGTTAGGCAGTGAAAGATTTTAAGAATAAAGGATTTTTTTCCAGGTCTCTTTTGCTCTGTTGAGAAAGGGACTATAGTAACCTGTACCGTATGCCATTCAGCAGTATGTTCAAAGTCAGCTCAGAAACTTCTGCTGACCCTAAACTCCCTCTAAGTATTTGTTGCTCAATAATCCTATCTTCTTTAAGCACCCTTATGTGGTAACAGGGAGGGACACCCAAAAAGGAAACTAGCTATACAGTTAGCCTAGGAAGATTTGCATCACCAAGTTGACATTCATCCGCTTTCTCACTCCTTCAAAACCATTTTACTTACACAGATGGCTGCTTGGTCTTATGCAAAAGTCTAAACACACACCCTGTGGACTGCACATCCAACAACCCAGCTAGCAAGAAGTTAGAAGTGGTTACCTGGAAAACCTCAGTGTATACAGATTGCTAAATACAATTGGCAGTTGTACTCCGTCTTTTCCATACTTTAATGTTTCTTTAGCAAATCAGTACCCCATAAGAGGTTTTATTCTCAAGCACAGAAGCCCCACCGTTAAACAGCTGATCTGCTCTGCAGAGTTCAGTTTTCTTGCTTCCTTACATACACTAGAGATAAGGTTCAACTGCAACTGTTGCTCAAATATTTCAGAGAACTACAGCTTTTCAGAGTATCATAACTAAACCACCTCTGCAGAAATGCCATGCATAGGAAAAAAAAAAGACAACAGAGGACAAGCTGTTAGATCAAGAGCTGCAGCAGGGAAGACAAAGCACTCACACAGCCCTCGCATTCTAGAGCACTGACCGCATGAGTGCTGCCTATGGCAGACAAGAAGCAGTTCCACATTTCAACCTTCCACTCACTGGAGGTAAATGTTTTCCTCCCATAAGATGTCAGTGAAAGGCTTGTAACAGGGAAGCACAAGCACAGAAAATTTTCAAACACCTCATAACTAAGAAAAAGACTTCAAGGACTATGCTGACACGGACATTCACAGACAGCATGCAAAAACCAAGCCTACCCAGCAAAGTCTGAAACCAAGCACCACAGAACAGAGAACTGAAGATCTCCACCACATCCACAGCCATGAGAAGGGAAACTAATTTTTTTTTTTTTTAGAAGGCAGTCTGCACCTGGGTGTAAAAAACAATCCCACTGAAAGAAGGAACAGAACCAAATACCTGTCAGCTTTGAGACTCCCATTCAATACAAAAAACAGTTTGCTTTAGCCAGGACAACTATGGAGTACTACCATCAGTATGTTATTGGAGGAGCTTTTTTGAAATCTCAACACAAATATTTCAAGCCTTGCCTTAAACTTTTTTCCCCCCGAGGCTAAAACCACACACACACACACAAACAGATCAAGGACACACAATGACATCTCCAGCCCAAGAGACTATAGACATAGATCCCAAACAGACTTTAATTTTCCTTCCAGAGGTCTCCCCACACTAGGCTTGGCTTCCATCTGGAAGCAGATTGAGAGTCCCTCCTTGGTCCAGACACATCCCCCATCCCTCTTCAACCCCAGCCAGGAAGTTTATTTGCTGCCCAACCAAATGGAAATAGTTTTCAGAAATGCAGAGACCACGTAGAAAATCTAAGGAGAGTACATTTTGGTAGGATACTCCATAGCTTTAAGTAGTTATGGAAAAAACAATGGGAAAATCATGTGACTTGGCATACCGAAGTAAGATTGCAAGACTAACGGACAGAGAATAATTTCTGCTTTTTTCAAGCTAAGATGGCCTGCATGTGCGTAAGAGGAATCTTCAGATCCTACTGAAAGTTGGTAGGTATTACACAAGTCATACTGATCCACTTGACATGAAGTAGATTAATTTGTATATAATAAAGCCAGACATCACCTAAGTAGCCTTCACATATATGCTACTTATGCAGGTTGCTTAAGATACACTACCCACAGGCAACTTTAGATTAGTGCACCTGGACAGGCACAGTAGCAACAGAAAAATCATTAAACAAAGGTATTACTCCTCCTGATTCCATACAAGATGGAGTAAAAATTCCATACAAGACGGAGTAAAACTGAGTTAAGTCAGAACTAAAACATTTTTTCCTCAATAGCCCCAGTAAAGGGACTAAACACACAGAATGAGCTACTTAGCTGGTTTCAGAGAAATGGCAGAGTCTGGAGAACGATTAAAGGATATATTGCACATCCTTACAGAAACAATACCTGCAAAATTTGTCAGGCTAGAGAGTGTGAACATTCACCATTAACACCTGAGCTTGGTATTTCCACAGGTCAGACACTGATTTCCATACAGTTTTAACCAAATACTGAAAACAAGTTTTTTTGCTTTCCAAAACCTCACCTTTTAACTAGGTTCTAATGCTCACAGTTCATTTACAGCAAAAAACGCTTAACCTTTGTTAAAACAAAGAAAATTGTACTTTATGCCAGTACAGGCACTGACTGGAAAGGACTTTTCTAGATGCGACCCAGTCATGTGCATAAGCTGAGTTTTGCAATATACGTTCCTAAGATGTAGGCAGTTTTGTTTGCTCGTGCCCTGGTTCAGCTTTAGTTACTGACCTTTTCAACCCACCCAGCTTCACAGACAACATTTAGGAATCTTACTATTACGAGACACAGTAAAGAGAACTTGTTTAAACGCCACTCTCCTGACATGCTTTTCTAAGCCTGCAGCTGAGAGAACACAAGAGAAGGAACGAACGTGGTTTTCCCAACTTCTTCATTTCAGTCTCTAGCTCCAAATGGCAATTTATATTTCAACAATCAATAGTCATACACTCGTCCAAGTCAGTAAGTCTGATGGGTCTCGGGAAGAGAGGGAAAAGGGGATGCTAGGACACAACAGCAGAACCCCACTAATCTGAGCAGAGTCCAAGACTCCATTTGCATCAGTTTAAGCCTGTATTACAGCAATACACTGGCTGCCAGTGCAAACATTCTCCAGATGCAGGCACACTGAGGCCTCCAGCACTGTTCTACCTCCCTCCCCGTGGAAATCAGGATCCTGGCAAAAGACAGGAGCGGCAATGGTAAAATGCACATACTACTAATAAACATTGCTTTTGCTGCTGCTACTGGTACAAAAGAGGAGTCAGCAGGTGGCATTTAGCTAGCACATCATTAAATTCCAGAAAAATGGGATTCTGCTAGATAAAGAGGCTTAAAATATAGTCTGAGGCAGAAAAGCAAGCATACCATTTCAGGACCTAAAATACAAACATAGCCTGAAGTCTTACTTTTTGTTAGGTTGCCCTCCCTGGCACCGGGACTTCCTACCTCATCGTTTTGACCACCAGCTTGTAAAACATTTCTCCCCACTTCCCCATACAACTGGCAAGATGCCCCAGTCAATACCAATCACAGTATTTTCACAGAACGAAAAGTGAAAATGCTTTTTTTTTATATGCTGCCTTTTTTTTTTTTAGTGCTCTGAAGTGACAGGGGGCCTTGTGCTACCGGTACTGGTTCCTTCTTGCAAGATGCTGTCCTATAACAGCACACGGCTCCCCAGACAGATGCTGCCTTCTGAAACACCTGCCTACATTAAGAGCAGATTTGACTTACTCTCTTTGCTCATCCTCACCAGGAGTCTTTTGGTTCTTCTTGAGGGACCACCAAACACCATATGGAGCAGTATAACCACTGCTGGTGTGGGAGTGACATTCTGACATAATAAATCTAAAGTGTGGGTGTGTCTGACTTTTTCCCCTAACCTTACAAATAAACAGACCAAGCAATCCACTCAAGGCCACACAGCCACCTTCCCCATGTTTATACTAAAAGCGGTCATGTTTCCTAACACAGGAGGCATCTGTTACCAGTCTAGAAATCTGCTACATCAGTATTTCATTTAATTTACATCACAGGCTACATAACTATGGTTAGGCAATACTACAAAACACTTGGAAGATTAGTGTGTGGGCAGCATAGACTAGTAACTTTCTCTACTGTGTTTCAGACAAAGCAAATCACATTATGTGAGCTGACAGTTATCACCCACTCATGACAACAGGAATTTCTAAAAATTAAATACAGAGCACTGCTGCTTTGGTAGAATATATAATTTTGTCTCAGTGTTTACAGCTTTAGTGAGGGGAAAAAAAAAAATGTAGTTTTTCATCAAGAGGCTACTGCCATTTCCAAAGCATTTCTACACCCACGGATTCCACCCTAACCTTCAAAATGCTACAGCAGTGATATTCATATTCTATAGATTTTAACTCTCATAAAACAGAAGCTGTAATATAGCAAACAATCTAATTTGGATATGCAGGGAAAACCTCACAGATAAGATGTTAAATCTAGAACAAGAACTGGAACACTAACGCATGTCTCTAGATCTAGGTCCACAAACCCTTTTGACCCTCAGGAGGCGTTAACTTTACAAGGCAGACCTAAGTCACACTGAAGTTCCAGGTTCGGCCAGTACTGCCACCATACATAGTCCTGATCCCCTTCCCTGCCCCCTCCTAAAAATCTACAACCACTAATCATCCTACTCAGTGGAGCAAACAATCATACAGCAAATTGCGTAGCAAATCTTCAGATCAATCCTGTGATCTTGTACCACGCGCCAAGAAGAAAACAGTTTTAAGCCTTCCAATCTACCTCCCCAGAGCTTACACAAATGCCAGTGTGAGTGCAGTCAGGAAAACAAGGATGGGAGGCCAGAAGCAGTGCTAGCTTCTGAGAGTGCTCATGGAAATGCAGCACCCCTGCAATGCCAGCCTACACCGGCACCACTGGCTACACCACACTTGAAGCTAACACACTGAAATGGATGAAGCTGGGGGAACAGAGGCAGAACTGAGGCAAGAAAAAACAAAGAAAAAAATTTAATTTTCTAAGTTGTTGGCTGCTCCCCCCATCATTCATCATTACAAAGCATCAAGTCTATATAAAGCTGGTGAAGCAAATCAATGAAGCCAAAAGAAGAATGTACTGAGGAGCAAGAAGAATTTTTAAAATACAGCAAGAGATGCGCTTTAGCCTACCGTTTGTTTTGATATGACTACGTAATTCCATTACTCCTTCAACACCAAATCTATATCAAAAAGCATCAGTTCATTCATTCAAGACATGGCGCCATTAAAAATAATTGTCATATTCTTTGGAGGTGCTCAATCAATAGAGGTTTTTTTTGTGAAGTTGAAGGACAGACTTATCCCTGACCAGGGATAGTTCAGAGATTTTCTTAGGACCTTCTGAAAATGGAGCAACTAAGAGGCACCTACAGACTGCTCTTTCCACATCCCAGAGAGAAGCTGACCACCAAGGGAGTCTTAATGTTCAGCGTAATATCTGGGTGCTGGTCATCAAATCTTCACGTGTAAGGACTGAGCTGGTGCAACACAAAGGCAAGAAAAACTGACAGGATTTGGAGCTCTTACAGGCTAATCTGTTCCTGGAAACAGAGATAGTAGCCCTGCAGATGATTCAGGAACTCCCTGCAAGCATGCGTCATCTTTATTTTTGTAATTTTGTCTCCAAGGAACTCTGACTGGGGCCTCACAAAGAAAATACAAGCTTCTCTTAAGGAATACAAGTGTAGTGTATTTAATTCTGCTGCAGTCCAGAAGAGCAGAGAAATATTTGCTCATTCTTAGAGGAAACCTGAGGATTATTCAACAAAAGGGTATTTTTTAATCTGAGAAACTCATGATGCAAGACAGGTATTGCTAATAGCTAATCCCTGGTTTACTAGAAAAATAATGGCAGATAACAGATCTTTGAACTCAATGGAAAACATGACCAAAGCCAGACAGATTTCTTAAGACATCATGTTTCAGGGCTCTTATTTTTGTAGTGAGCTGAAGACTCAAAGTCCTCAGAGTATTTGAAAAATATTTCAAGCACAAGTTGCTCCAATACAAACTCTACAAAACAATCCCTCAGAGCAGATCCAATCCCCTATACATGGAAAGAGTTTCAGGTTTCAGTGACCAGGCTTTATTCACTAGAGCACAAATTGCAACTTAGGAAAACTTGTAAGGAACATACCCCAGTGTTCCCAAACCCAAAACAAGGAAGCAGTGATTCAGAAGAGCTCCACTCAAGCTCCACAGACAACTCACACTGAAGTTATGCATGTGCTTTTGGCCAAGCCACTACTTTTATGTGGATGAGTTGCATCTGAAATACCACATAAAGTACTCTGAACTTAGACAAACATTCAGAACGTAGACACCTTAAGTTCTGAAAAATAATCTACGTGGGTATCATCTTTTAACCTCTTCTGTATTGCTCACTTGATTAACATCACCAATACTTTGGCACAAAAGCTCTACACTGCACAACCGTAATTCAAGGAGCTATTCAAGCTATCATTCATGGGATATTTCCAGCTCCACCTGATTTCTCAAACTAACAGAAATACACAAAAGGAAGACTTGAAAAAGCCGAGCAAAATTAGGGATCGCTCCCACAGCAATTAAAAAGCAGTGACAGGACAATAGCAGCTGTAACAATTTCACTTTTCACAGTTCTTCACACAGAAGCTACCGAAAGATATAGTTGGCTGGCCTTGCTTTCACATGTTAAAGTCTTTATTCCTACTTAGCTATAAAAGTTACTAGTAATGCTAAAAAAAATCCACAAAACAAAAACAGCACCAAAAACTCCATATTTTCATTTAGACAAAATGGTCAGAATTAAAACCAATGACACTGTAGAATGCAAGTATTGACCATGTAAATTCAAACTGCAAATATTTTTAGTTATTGACACTGAGGAGAGGTACAACTCGACTCAGCTACCCACTGAATTTTACTAGGTTTATGTTACTTCTGCTCCACTGACCACAGGTTCACTGAAGTAATAAGTGAACAGATAGAGACTTTCCGCTCTGACATACAGCAGCGCTTGACAAAGGCACCAGCTAAAAGGCATGGATCTCTTACCTGGTTCAAGGGAAATCTGCTCAGAGTAGCTGACTGCAAATAAGGTGTATACTCCATATTCTGACTTAAAGCAAGAGATAGCACAGGAAGCAGAAAGAAAAGGAAGCGTCACAAGTAAACCGAGTCTGAAAGCCAGCGATTTTCCAAACATGAGCAGAAGAGTGAAAGACAGTAGAAGAGAGAAGGATCTTTCTGTAAGCTGTCAGGCTCTTTCTTAATATTTAAGAATTGCAGGCAACAGCAGGAATACAGGACGCAGGGCCTTCACTGACCTCATCCTCAAAAGCACCATGAGATAACCCTTGCTCAAAGTTAAAACTCACATGGATTACACCAGGATAAGTGAAACCAACACTAGACACTGTCACTACAGTTCAATGGATGGCTCATTAACATCTTGGGGAAGTTTGGAAAAAATCTTTCATGTCTATGAAAATTTTCTTTAAACAAGACTATTGACCAGTTTCACCTGAATAGGAGCTTGCCTGTGTTGTAACTTTAGTATATGCAACAAACCACAAGCTATGTTTTCCTTTTACTTCGCAGAAGATTCAGGCACTGTGAAACACATAGAAGCGTGTCACTCCAGGGAGTAAAGCCTGTTAGAACAAGTAGCCAGAATCAAAACTCCTCAGCTGCTTTCTACTACCTCTCATGAGAGCAGATACATACCCCCTCCCTATAACGCCAACAGTAGCAAGGCAAAACTCAAGGTCTCAAATTAAAGCAAGCATGTAATTTAACTTTTTTTTCCTTCCAACAGAAGGTTTTGGAACCCTTACAAAGAAAATATTTTATCTGAGGAGCCAGAACTTCCAGTTTGGGGAATAATTTTATTTCTATTTAGTGATCAGGGAATAATTTTATTTCCATTTAGTGATCCAACAGTAACAGAACCTATTCCATACACGTTGTCTGCTCCCTCCCATAACTCCACACAGACCAAAGTGTTTCAAGAACAAAATGGGTTCTCCATTTGCTATGTCATTTTATATCACAAAACTAAGTCACAACTTAGAGGAGAAAAGACAGGAAGCCACCAACTTTCTTTGCTGACAAATCCACTCTTTCTTCAGAGAACATCTTAAACTTTTAGACATATTGTGGCTTTCCTCCATTTCCAGGAATGCCACTTGTTCAAGTCTCCAGTTACAATTCAGCCAAAAAGGATATCCCTTCATTTTCTTTTTTTCACAAGAGAAAAAAGGAGACTGATTATAGTAATATACACTAAAGAAGTGACAAGCATATAATTTGGAGGGGGGGGAGGTGTTTGCTGGGGGTTTTTTGTTAGTTTTTTCTTAAAAAACATTCCTTGCTTTGGGTATAACATGCAGTCTGTCCACATCCACACTATATTTCTTAGCCTTTACACTGAATGTTCCTATGTATGTATTTATACAGTATATAAATATATGTTATGTATAATAAAAGAGTTTAACAACTTAAACCAGATCAAGGTATCTCTAAATTCAAAAAGAATTCCAGCGTTGACATCTGTTCTCCGGCAATGAGCATGCTAAGGAATGAATGCATGTATCTGTACAATACTAGTTACATTCATCACTTGTTCTGGTTAAATAATGCTGTCTCCGTGTCACAGAGACCTGATGTAGAGCTGAGTCCACAAAAAACTCAATTTTTTTTTTCTCCCCTCCCACCCCAAGTAACAGGACTTGTGCTTTCAAACACCAGAGGAACACATTCCAAATGGGGCACCCTCCCAGCACCACGGGATGCTACCTATTGGGAGGATGGGGTGTTAATGTTTGAAAGCATTGTCCCCAAACCCAACAAAGCTTGCTTTCTTTTGCTGCCCTCCGCCTTGTGCGCCAATTGCATTCACAACACACCCAGGAGAATGTTATTTTACATGCTGACCAGGACGATCACAGGCCATGAGAGAAAATAGCTCTTTGTGGCCACGTACATAGCTCGACAACCATGTAATGATTTTCCCTACCAACTGACTTTCTGGTAAAGAAACGCACTTGTGCGACTTTCAAAAACCAACTAGCAGGTAAACCTCTAACACAACACCGGAAAACATTAGAGATATGACAAAATGGCATTCACCAAACACTTCATGATCCTAACCGCTGCCAGCTCTTCAGCAGACTAGATGTCTCAGCCCAAAGACATAGAAATAAGCTAATGCTTCAGGAGACGTAGCAGGTAGGTTTGCAGAGCACCCTGTACACTCTACCACAACACAAGGAAAAAGAATAAAAAAGACAAAGACCAAAGCTGCTCCAAGCCACCAAACCCATGCTTGAACAGCTCCAGCCCTTCCCCCAAGAGCCAGTGCTCAGGCGGGTCGTGAGAAACCCTTGACTGTCTTGCTGTAAGACTGCATCCGCCCCCGGGGAAGGAGGAAAAACAGGCTTTCCACCTCTCAGGAATATGCCAAGAACAACACGGTGTCACTAAGAGATCAGGGCAGCAAAGGCCGTGAAGTGACACCGTCAGAGCTCCTTCCAATGCAGATGTCAGTCTCTCCAATAGCTAACAGCAAATGCACCAGCAGGATTAGAAGGTGCAGAGGTTAGACACGAACACTTCCTAATCTGTGCCTTTAATAAAAGGAAAAAACCAAATACCTCCAGAGAAAAAAAAATGTGAGAACACAGGAAACTGCCATCTTAACAGGCTGACAGCATGACTGGTTATACAAGCAGCACAGCTCAGAAAAAAAACAGAGCTGAACAACACCTTCTCTTCTCGCTTCTCCCAGCTGGACAAGGTCTTTCAGTTGAACTCCCTTCTGCTTTGCAGAAGCAGACCACTGTTACGACCACTTTGTCAAAATACCCTTTGCAATCTCAGTGCGCTGTACACTTTGCAAGGAAAGCCACCTTGTTGTCTTCTGAGAGTCCTCTCACTAATTGCCTATCCATTAGTTTCAAGTCAGACAACTTTTTAGATGAACCTTCCTCCTCCACAGGCTTGCCATGCAGACAAACTGAAGTAACTGAATACTCAGGGCAGGGTAGAAAGCTTTGCTGTTTTGTACCCTTTATTATATATAGCTATACCACTGCATTCATATTCCACACAGCATTAAGTACTTCCCTGAGCACCAGTTAATAACACATTGCTGAGAGGAAAGAAGTGTGCATCAAGAGAATCAGCTCCATATCCCAGCAGTCAGAAGCCTGCTGTCACATAGAGACCAAAGTCCAACATCTCAGGTTTCTTCCTTCAGATGCAAGTTACTTGAGGCTAATCCCTTTGTTTCCTATTCCATGAGTTTCTAGATGTCAGCGTACACGCTTCAGCACTGATTTTATACCCCAAAGCAAGAGTAGACAGCTCTCACCAAGCAGAGCAAATCACACTCTTTGAAATATTACAATTCACAGCATTCAGCTGCCTCTGAATACTGTCCTTCATACTGCTTTCTGTAGCTGCGACTGCAGTAACTGGAAGCTCCCCTGTTACCTCCAAGTCCATGAATTATTTAGAGAAAACACCTTTCCAGGGAGACTCAAGTATCAATTATTTAGTCTTTGAGCAGGAAACAAAAACCTTTAAAACAGGAAGAAAGATTTCTGGAAAGGGCTGTTGGGCCACATGAACAAATTTGGTTTTGTACACTAGCAACCTGAAACAGAATGAAAAAGCCAAAATAAAACAACCCATAAAAAAGCCAAAAGCTCATATGCACACACAAGTTCAGCAAGTGCCTGAGCCTATTAGTGCCAAAGGAAGAGCCCCAACTACATCAGGGGGCTTCAGCACAGGTCTTCACATGGAAGACCTTTATCAATGTGTTATAAATGCCTGCTCTCTAGACTGGGAGTGTAAAACAGAAAAGCTCCTTTGTAATACCAGGACAACGTTCAACAACACTTACTGCAAAGATCAAGAGGAAGCAAAGCCCTATGAATATTACACCCTTGACTTTCACATTCAGGTTCAGATTAAGGATGAAGACAGCCCTAAGATTCTCAGCTTTTGCACATACTTCTAAAGACAAGGACACAGAAACAGCTCTCAGAAGAAACACATGTAAGCAGGCACTCTGGATAAGAACAGAAATTCATTCACTTACACATATCATGTATGAGCTTTACTACAAGGAAAGGGATAAAACACTTGCTTTGCTCCCAAAAAGGAAGACAGATGGGAAACACTGAAGCAAAACAAGTGGTGGTCCCCCCTTCCAAACTGGGTCTGAGGCACACTTGGAACCAGAAAGGAAAATAAACTTACTTTTAAATCCTGCTAAGAGCCCTGGGTTTGGATACAGTTCCTCTTGTGGTCAGCATATTTTATTTTCATTTGCTAAAAGTTTTCTGCATAAGTGATAGCAGAATTCAAGTGTGAATAATCGAGCAGAATGATACTTCTCTCTCAAAGGGCTTCAATTCCAAGATTTAGGTCAGATTGGTAAAGAAGGTCAGCGGTGTCAACTGCAAACATTGCAACCCCTTATCCTGTCAATATTTGAGGATCACCATTTTCTGCAGGTTAAATCCTTTGCTGTAATCCTCACCTGTGACATGCCTAAACAAGAAGAATTTACCCAACAATGATTTTTCAGCTCACTGACCATACTGAAAACAGGTTTTGTTCAGTCATCCAGAATAAAGAGAAGCTGTTTTACAATGCAAAAAATTCAAATATAAGACGTTCAACTATATTTAAGTAATTAAATTGTGGCTCTTTTCAAAATGAAGTCATCTGAACCTAGACGCTTCAGTTCCCCCCCCCCCCCTTTTTTTTGATTGCTAGATTAAAATCAGATCTCAGCCTTTTTGGGGGAACCCAAACTATTAAACTTTGAAACCCACACATATCTAACCTTGATGACCTTTACTCTGATCACCTCTGACATTGTTCATAACCGTTCCTTTGTCAGATGCTTTTGGCTGAGCATGAGCCAAAGGGTCAAGCAGAAGGGTCCTGTTCCTGCCCGAGCCATGCTAGGTGCTAGAAGGCTGCATCAGTACCCTCACACAAGCTACCAACACTACAGCTCTGGAAGAGACATAGATTTTAGGACTGTGTAATATTAGTGAGGAAGACACATAACCATCCTTTGGACGTACAATCAGAAGCCACCTAGAAAAGGACCATTTCTTAATTCCCCCTTAGCAACAGCCTGCAACATTTACTCCGAAGTAATGAAAATTCTTCTTTGAGGGTTTGATTTACTTTATCTTAGGTATTTCAGTGAAAGAGCTTAAAGCAATATGAGAACCATAGCATGTTCATGGATTTTTCTGAATTGCAGCCTGTTAGCCTTGGAAATGCACCACAGATGCCCAAGTACAAAAGTCCATTCTACCAGAAACAGGAAGTTTTGACCCAGGAAGCCACAGTGCAAAGCAGCACGGCACACAAAGCCCACAAGTAAAAACATTCTCAATTCACATGTGAGCGAAGCTTAAGTGTGTCCTTTGTCTGGTGTCTGAAACCCACATATTTTAACATACCCCACACCCAAGTGGAATTTTTTATTTTTTTGTAAAAGCAGAAAATTACATAAAGGGAGGATCTGTAGGAACAGTTTTGACAATAGCTCTGTGAACTCTGCTTCCCCCCACGCACACCTCAATGAGATTTCTATAATCTAACACAGTGAGATTAGAAGAAGAGTTTAATTTATTCACCCTCAGTAGTGCTCAAACTGTGCCACACCTAATACAAGATGGGAAACTTGATAGAAGACTACAAGAATTAGTTGTAGGAGTTTGTCAGCAGAAACATAGCCCTCCCCCGCTGTTTTTTTTTTCCTCCAGACATTCATTTCCAGGTAATGGCTGACTGGTAGCCACACACCAAAGCTTCATAAACTAAATATATCTACCCTCTAAGAAAATCAGAGGTCAGCCTCAAGACAAAACAATCTACAAGGGATCAAAAAGCATATTGCTCAGTTATTCATTAGAAGTTAGCCCACAACTTCTTCATCCAGATGATCAGCATCCAGCATTTGCACCCAGACATGACCAAATTCATAACACACCATGTCAACAATTTTCTTGCTACATCTAAGAGCAAAAAGTTACATCTTCAATACCAAAGAAAGTGCCCCAATTAAATAGCATTTCAGGACTCGGAGCAAGGGCTTTTTATGACCCTTTCATTAAGTATTACAAGGCCAAAATCTAGCAAAAGGTAGCCCAGAACATACCTCATTTCAGTCCTGTCAGGTACGTTATGTATATGAAGGCTCTTGCACAGACATTGCCCCTAACACAGTGCTCACAAAAGATAATACTTTTCTTTGTTTTCTGCCCCCACCTCCTCCCTGTCCCCCTCCCCCCCCCCCCCAAGGGGGCAGGGAGGAGAGGAAAAAGGCTTTAAACAGGACAACAGCATAAGATTAATTATTCTACAATGCACTAAATGTCAGGCAAAGCCCATGCCCAGAGACAAGAATAAGACTCAGTTGAGACTCAAGTGAGGTTTCTTCTGATTTGGTCTTCTTACCTGGGAACTGGAGGTAATGCTTGGACAGAAAGGAAGCTACAAAGGAAGCTAACTGGATCAACTTACACTAAATAAAAATCACACAGAGCACACGCCAGACAGAAGAGCAATTTTCAATGGTTTTGATTTAGTTCTAGACATCACCTTTAGCAAGGCCTTGTCCATCTATGAGTGAAATCAACAAAAATAAAGCAAAATGCCAACCACATAGCTTACTTGCACATTGTTTTTCAACATTATAAATACATTCCCAAACTTTTGGGTAGCTATTTCTAAAAACTGCTGTTTCAGTTGCATTGTAATTTTAAATATGAAAATCTTCTGAGGACAGGCAATACTATGTTCTTCCCTCCCCACCCAGCAAGAACAGAGCTAAAAGGACATACATCACACCCTGAAAGTACCTTCTTCCAGCATCATTAGCCAGAGGATAAAGAACACTATTCCAACAACACAGGTGTCCCGGATTTATTTAAAAAAAACAACCAAAACCCAAAAGCTGCAAAGTAGCTTCCCCCACAGCTCATCCCTACTTCACACCAATGACTAGACTTGAATTCCCACCTGACCCCTTCTCTCCCCACACAATTCCTCTGTCAAGCAGACAGTGGTAGCATCTCAACCATCCACACCCAAGCATTTAAAGTTTCACACATTTATTGTAACTATAATGCGGCTCAGGAAATCATAAGAGCATGTGAGTACTGACGCCTAACTCACTGACAGGGATAGCCAGAAAGGAGATCATCATCCCACTGAGCATTTATGAACAAGATATACCCTGTACTTCCATTCTCTAGGAGCTGGTTTCCTTCCATTTTATCCAGAGCTCTAGGTCACAAGCTTTATGTCCCCACTAAAAAAAAAACAGAAAAAAAAGCAGTGCTGGAAAAATCTTATCCTGCCAGTTATCTTAAAACATCCTTCCCTCCACCATCACCTTTGAAGATCTACTAAGGAAGGGAAAACCCAACACAAGTAACTTATCTTATTCTTACAACTTTTTTTAATTCAGAAAGGCTCAAAATTAAACCACTAAGTCTACATTGAGTACGTGAGGTAAAGTCAGATGTATGCTTAACGGCCTTATGCAGATACGCTGAAAGTGTAAAATTGTGGTTTGTTCTGCACAAAAAAAAGCCAGTACTGAAGTTAGGCAGGTATACCACCATGGGTCCTGCATAATACCAAGCCTTTTCCAGCTTAACTTAAACCTTCTCCCTAGAAACGCACAAAGGCCATTCCCTTCCTTAAAAAAAAAAGTTTACAAAGGGGGAAAAAACCACTTTCCCCACATTAACCGTGCATAATGCATCATTTTACTTGAACTCTCCTCATAGGGTCTGTATGCAGCAGCTTCTTGGCAGCACTCTGTAGCGGTCACAGACCAGAAATAAGACATTCACCTGAAACTACAAAGACAACCAGGTAGAAGGTGAACGACCAAACGGGAATTGGTGATGTGTTAATTATCCAAACACCCATCCTGGGTCCCCACAGGAGCCAAAACAGGTGAGGTGACGCCGCGCTCAACGGCCGGGCCTGTTTCAGCAGGAAGCTGAAAGGGTGTCAGAGAGGTCCCTCACCAACACAGCTTACAAGTAATTAAAGTTAAAATTAGTAAAAAAACCCAAAAGTTACAGGCCTCAATCCTCGCACACACGGAGCAGTTGCTTCTGCTAACAGCAACGCCTGGACTGAGGGCAGGGGCTGGCAGCAGCCGGTGCAACGGCGGAGTAAGGAGCAGGCAAACGCCACCCTGCAGCTGCAACACCCCGAAAAGCCTCTTTTTTTTTAAAAAAAAAAAAAGGATTATTTTTCTCCCTTGTGGCACCTTATTGAACGAAACAACTTCGCGTGAACTCCCAGAGGAAGCCTCGCCCGGCCTCTCCGGCTTCCTGTAATGGACAAGGACAATGGCAGAGGCTCGCCACAGACCCGCGTTTTCGGGAAACTTACGAAGTCTGAGGGCTGCTGCCCGCCCCGAGGGAGGGCAGCCGGGCAGCGCTTGCTCCCCGCCCCGTTCAATGGCTGCCAGCTCCCAGGGGATGTTGCAGGGGAGAGCCGTGCTCCGGGGGGGAGGGCGGGTGTCAAAATGCCGGTGCTTAAAGACAGGGGGGAGAAAGGGGCATTCCGTACGGCGCGACCCCCCGGGGCAGACGGCTGAGGGGGGTGCCCGGGCCGGCGGCGGGTCGGGCAGGGACTCACCGGGGGCAGCAGCCTGCTCGCTAAGTTTCGCCAAGCTGGGAGGAGGGCGAGGCGGCGGTCGGCGTACGCGGGAGTCCCTCCACCGCCTCGGCTAGTCCATAGACGCGGCGCGGCGGCACTCCCGGACCTTCCCCGCGTCAGCGCGGCCGGCCACCAGCACCAAGGCTCCCTCTCCGCCGAGCCGCCCCGCCGCTGCCGTGCGGGAGCCGGGGGCCGAGGCAGCGCGGAAATGCACGCCCGTCCCTCCGGCCACGCCCGCTCCCCGCACGCAGCCGTGCTCCACACAAAGGGGACGCGCAGCAGGCCCAGCTCTCCCTCCAGACCCCCGGGCTTCCGCGGGCCTCCGGGCGGCTTCGCCCGCTGTGACCCCCCACAGGCGCCCCCCGAGATGGCGGGGGAGCCCCGGCGCCCCGCGAGGACCCCCGAGGCCGGGCGGAGGCTGAGAGCGCCAGCGGCCCCCGCCCCGCCCCAGCGGCGGGAACGGCCGCCCCTCACGTTCCCACCGCCCCTTCCCCGCCGGCGACCCGCCGCAGCCCCCCTCGGCGGCTGATCCCGTGACCGCTCAGCAAGGCTCTCGGCTTTTTTATTTTAGGCTGGTTTTCTGGCCGAGGTGGCCGCGTCCCCCGCCCTGCGGAAGAGGCTCAGAAAACCGGCCTGCCCCGCGCCCCGCCCCCGGGCCGGGCTGAGGGAGCTCGGCCGTGGCCCGCGCGGCGGGCCCGTCCCTTCAACCGCGCTTCCTCCCACCTCAAGGACTTTCGGGGCCAGAACCAGCATGCCAGGGGCAGCACTTTCGGGGTAATAGCGAAGGCGCAATCGAGCTTTCCCTGGAAAGCCAGAAGGCGAAGGAAAAAAATAAAACGACTCCGAAGAGTATTTTGAGTCTTCAGGCGTCCCAGGGTTTTTAAACCTTTCTTTCGAGGTGCTGGGAAGACAGGCGGGAGGGGAAGGAGGGGCTGAGCCGTGGTTTTTAAACCCATGTGGTGAGCAAGTGATAGCTCACACCTGAGGTAGTCACTGCCTGGCAGGTGGGGAAATGCCCTCCTCTTCCCTGTCTAGCTTAGCTCCTAACTTCCATGCGCTGCTCCTGTTCCCTTCCTTTCTGTGCCTTACGATCTCTCGACACACAGAAACACTTCTCTTCCTCATACATACAGCAAAACTATTTTCTTCAGTGCCTCACTAACTATGAAAATACATTTGTGTGCAGGAAAGCAAGGCTAAGGAAGGTAGTTCAACACCAGAGGCATTATTACAGGCCTTCTCATATTCTCTACGCTTCCTTCACCTGCTCCAGGGCCCGGACTTTGGAGACTTCCTTATTGCCTCCTAGATCAGGAACAAGCACTGCTCACAAAGATGGCATCAATCCCACCCAGTGCTTGGCTAAAGGGTGGAAGGGACTGTTGAGCAATTAAACGGGGTGAGCTTAGTGCTTCTTTTGTGTGCTAATTCCCCACTAGCTCGAGGCTGACAACAAAAACCATGCTAGAATTAATACGGCACAAATGCACGGTTCCCCTCACCCACACCCATCTGAAGTCAGAGAAAGCAGGTAGACACCAGTGCATCACCCACCCGCTGGTCACGTTATCAAGATTCCTTCTCACCCCCTACATGCAGTTCAAAGACGTTAAAAAAAAAAAGGGGGGGGGGGTGTTGTTTGTGCCTTCAAAACTCTCGAATGCAAGAGGTTGCCTTAGGCACGGGTATTGTGACTGCTGGCTTAAGGGCCATTTCAAGGGCCATAGCTAGGCTCAGCTGTCCCCTTGTCCCCCCCAGATACCATGTCAGGGCTCCAGTCTGGGTCTGGAGAAAGGCATCTCTAATTCTGCAGAGACACCCAAAGATTGTTGCACGATAGCAGCTTCTCTATAGACTCCTCGGTTTGCAGGCCTCCCTGAGCTTGCTCGAGGCTTCTTAGAAACCAAAGTAAAAATTAATTTTTTAGGGTGCAATAGTAACTGCTAAGATTCAACAGGGGAAATGGGAAATTTCAGGGAAATTCAGCAGCTTTAGGATCTAATGACTGTGGAATTAGGAAGGGCATTCATCAGTAAAATAAGGTTCTCCTGCAATTTAAAACAATCTTGTAAAATCATAGAAACATAGAATCATTGAGGTTGGAAAAGACCTCTAAGATCATCGAGTCCAACCGTCAACCCAACACCACCATGCCCACTAAACCATGTCCCTAAGCGCCTCATCTACACGTCTTTTAAATACCTCCAGGGATGGGGACTCCACCACTTCCCTGGGCAGCCTCTTCCAATGTTTCACCACTCTTTCAGTAAAGACATTTTTCCTCACGTCCAATCTAAACCTCCCCTGCCGCAACTTGAGGCCATTTCCTCTCGTCCTATCACTTGTTACTTGGGAGAAGAGACCGACCCCCACCTCGCTACAACCTCCTTTCAGGTAGTTGTACAGCGCGATGAGGTCTCCCCTCAGCCTCCTTTTCTCCAGGCTAAACAACCCCAGTTCCCTCAGCCACTCCTCATCAGACTTGTTCTCCAGACCCCTCACCAGCCTCGTTGCCCTTCTCTGGACACGCTCCAGCACCTCGACGTCCTTCTTGTAGTGAGGGGCCCAAAACTGAACACAGTATTCGAGGTGCGGCCTCACCAGTGCCGAGTACAGGGTCACGATCACTTCCCTACTCCTGCTGGCCACACTATTTCTGGTACAGGCCAGGATGCCATTGGCCTTCTTGGCCGCCTGGGCACACTGCCGGCTCATGTTCAGCCAGCTGTCGACCAGAACCCCCAGGTCCTTTTCCGCCAGGCAGCTTTCCAGCCACTCTTCCCCAAGCCTGTAGCGTTGCATGGGGTTGTTGTGGCCGAAGTGCAGGACCCGGCACTTGGCCTTGTTGAACCTCATACAGCTGGCCTCGGCCCATCAATCCAGCCTGTCCAGGTCCCTCTGCAATGGGTTACTGTTAGCAGTTCGCAGAGTGGTTGAATTGACTGTGTTCACTGTTAGCATGGAGATAGTTCGAACCACCTCTCTACGTCCCATTTATTTGCCTTTGACATTATCTCTGTTCTGTGTGCTTCATTGTGTTGCCAAGAAAATTAGGGTAAAAATCTCATCCATCACAGAAAGATTAAGTAAGTGCTAGGGCAAACTGGAAGACTTTTGAAAGACAGTCACTTCAGCAGTAAAAGGGTATAATAGTACCGCAGGAATGAAAATGGAAAATCTGTTGTCAGTGCTGTTTCCTCTGGTCACTACAAAACATTTCCTGAAATTAATGAGTGATCCATTATGAGGAGTGGCTGGTGGAAAATGGCATGACCAGAGCTATTCACCAGTTCCACTGTACCTGCTCAGCGTTATCATTACCATCAAACACAACTTTTCAGTGGAAGAAATTTCTATTTATGCAGGGAGGTTTCTGGAAATCAGAGTTAAAGTTGGAACTATCATGTGGTTTTGATAATTATGAGGTTAAGAGAGACAGGGGTGTGCGGGAAGAAAAGCCCACAGAAGCTAGAGAGGCTTTACACAACTTCAAATACTAAGAAACCAGTAGCTGGACTTAAAAGAGAAAGTAGAAATGTTTTAGGGAAAACCTTCATAACGTTTTCGAGCTCAATTGGAAGAATAAAAAATTAGGATGGAACTATTCAGATATCAAATAAAATTAGAATGGATTAGACTGAATCAGTGATTTAACTTTATTTATCATTTCTCCGCAGTCTTTTCTCCATCTCCCCAGCTCTCTCTGCTGTTACCAAGTGGCTATTGCACCTGTCTACTCCAGCTCCACTAAATCAGCCTCTGACAGAACTCGGGGGGATAAAGGAAGCCTCTCACACACTGGCAGTATCTAAAATTAGTATTACTAAAACGTTAGGCATTAGTAAGGATTACAGTGTGTCTGATAATAATTTGTTCCCTCCAGACTCATTTAGAAATATCTATACACCACAGATTGTATCATTCAACACAGTATATCCTTCCTTTAAGTTTCTTATTTTAAAAAGGAAAACATCCACACAAGTAAAAAGATGGCAGGAGTAGACGTGTTTTCTAACAGCTTTCTTCTACCCTAATCGGAATCTACAGCGGCCTGTTCCCGGCATCTTTGTTATCCAAATCTTTTACTGCAGAAACAACCTCGGGTTTACTGCTGACCTTCATTTTGGCTGGGGTAGCAGTGACATCCAGCGGTTCAGAGAAAAAAAGAAATTTGCTCATTCTTTTCTTTCTACCGAAGTGCATCACAGGAAACGCATCAGAAAATGGCAGGGATGCCTTGGCATTCCCTTCTCTTTGTGAATGTCTGCAAATGGCACCAACTGCAGGCAGTTTGACAGCCATGGGAATGCATAACCCACACGGGGAAACAAAAATGCAGAACGGGAAATAAACGGAAAACACCCTCGGAGACAGACTATCTTTCTAATGGCTTTAAAAGGACACCGCAGATAGGAAATGTAATCCGTATTTTTAAATGTTCAAGTAAAAAGAACCTTCCTATATTACACCTACCCCATTAACTTCACAGCATTTTCCGCCTTAATTTTTTTAATTAACCTTGTATTTGTGCTGAAAAATTGAACAGGTTTACAAGCAAGGGAAAGTTGATTGAAGATAAATTACTACAGGGGAGTTTTGCTTCTCAAGCCCAGAATAAACAAACTTTCAATTATTGGAGTTTCCAGTAACTAGCTGAGTGTTGAACTGTGATGTGATATTTGATGCACTGAGAAGTGATTTAGATTTTGTGTACATGTATGAAAAGAAAAAAAAAACACCAAAACATTAAATGCATATAAGGAACTGGGCCAGCAGAGGTAGCTGTTGGTACAACAAAATCAACAACTAAGAAATTTTTTTCTTCCCAATGAACATTCTACATTTAAAGAAGAAAACATTTTTTTAAACCAGATAGTCACACCTTGCAGTCTCCAGCACTGGAAATTCACTTAGAATTCATTTGTTCCTCCTTTACTGTTTTGCTGTCATTTTTATTTCTTCGAGACTGCCCATTTCCAATTCGTATTAACTGTTCCTAGCTCCTAGGCACCCTGTATTTTCTATCCTCTCCATCAGTATTTTGTCAACATGGAGTTCAGAAAGGATAAATCAACTCCAAATAATCCCAAGGTTGGCTTAAAAAGATCAGATTTATGAGTAATAACTCTTCAGAACATTTTCAAATATCATTTGGACCTTTTGTGGCTCCAAATTTTGACTTGATCTCCTAAAGACAGGGTTAGGAAACTTCGAAATGTGGGTAAGCTTACGTAACTTTCGAATCAAGAAGTACACTGCCCCGCTAGCAGTTCCCTTACGGGAACTACCACTGTTAACAGTAGGAAAACATACTCTCCCAGACCTAGGTCTGATGTGGTTACCATACATATGCCTTTGCTGAAGTTGACAGAGCAGAGAACTTTCAGTCTCCATGAGTATTTGTCCTGGTTTCGGCAGGGATAGAGTTAATTTCCTTTCTAGTAGCTGGTACAGTGTTTTGGATTTAGGATGAGAACAAAGTTGATAACACACCGATGTTTTAGTTGTTGCTGAGCAGTGCTTACACTAGCCAAGGACTTTTCAGCTTCCCGTGCTCTACCGACTGAGCAGGCTGGAGGTGCACAAGAAGCTGGGAGGGGGCACAGCCAGGACAGCTGACCCCAACTGGCCAGAGGGACATTCCATACCATGGGACGTCACACTCAGTACATAAACTGGGGAAAGCTGGCCGGGGGGGCCGCTGCTCGGGGACTGGCTGGACATCGGTCGGCGGGTGGTGAGCAATTGCACTGTGCATCACTTGCTTTGTGTAGTATTATTTATTATCATCATTTTATTTCAATTATTAAACTGTTTTTATCTCAACCCATGACTTTTTCTCACTTGTGCTCTTCCAATTCTCTCCCCCATCCCACCGGGTGGGGGGAGCGAGCGAGCGGCTGCGTGGTGCTTAGTTGCCGACTGAGATTAAACCACGACAGTATTTTAATAAACACCCTCAAAAGGACTTCATGGGTCTTTCTAAAAATGTTTCTACGCTAAAGGAACACTTCATCGTTGCAGCATGAGTGATTTGTATGTTTTGACAGCCATTATACTTCAGCTAAACATTCTAAATGCTGGACATGATGGCTTCCTGCTTCTGTTTCCAAGATCAGAAAGCACGGTCCCTTTGGGTGGGCTAACAGCAGGGCTGCAGCCCCGCGGCATCTTTGTCACCATCTAGGACTTTCTGCACTCTGACTAAAAGAACCGGGGGCCAGCTCTGTCGGACTGGGTGGAAATCAATTGCATGTACACAAAATTGTAAGTTGATGCTCTCCAGATTTAGCAGGTTCTAAAGGCACTTCACTTTATCTTAAATTTCTTGGAATATATCTGGCTTCCATCCCATTCTCCAAGGACTGTTTATGCCTTTCACATTTCATGTTTATGTGAAAGGCATAAACAGCCCTTGGAACAAGGCCTAAAATCCAGGTCTAAGATCAGTACCTTCTTTGCCTGTCTCTTTGTGCGAGATCTGTCTTCTGCAAATGGCAAAGCTTTCCAGCTCCCCCTGGAAAGAAAACTCAATAGGAGCCCTGATCCAGAATTCTCCTCCTATTGTAAGCAAGATCTTTGCTATTAGTAGCATCTTGCAACTGTAAGAACACGGTAGCTCCCACCGTTTCTTTTAGCATCTCTTTTGTGTTTCCTAACACTTGCACTCCAAAGTAACAATACGCCTACTGCAGACAAGTGGCCACTTACACAATGCTCTGAACTTTGCAGGTTTGTAGAGGAAGAGTTTTAGGTGCCTTGTGTCAGGCAAGCACTCGTGATAGGGGTACTTCTTTTCAGTGCTAAAACCAAGGACAAAAAGCCCTCAGGCACAATTCTTTATTTCACTGAGCAAACTCTTGGCAGCTGTCTGGCTGCTCTGGATGCCATTCAGAGGAGGCTACCTCCAGCCAGACATTTTATGTCTTGGAGCACCCAACAGCTTTTTGACACCATCTTATGGGCATACTTACCCAGGCAGCTCAGAACATGGACAGAGACAACACATGGTTCTCTGCACCTGCCCATGAATCCTAGGAGAGCCTGCATAGAGAAAGTCCGTATCATGTAGTCAATTTGCTGTAGACTTTGCTGCTCTACTCTCCAAACTCCTGTTCCTCTCCGTCCCCCAAAACAGTCAAACACAAATTTCAGCTGATAGTAGCATACATGAGTCCAATTTCCATTTAGTTTTCAAACGAAACATCTTGGTGAACATATGAATCACTCAAAATCCTCACTGCTAGTGTTGTTTCAGGGAACTGTGAAGAACAGACTCTGAAGAGCACATAAATATCTTTAGTTAAAATTAGTTCTGCCTGGACATAAATATAAAAAAAAAAAGTCTGGATTTCATCCATAATGACGCAATTTTAAAGCCTGCATAACTGATTTAACACTGACCAAGGCCAGGCCTCAGTGTTTGTGAAGTTTTAGAGTTTTTGGCATTTAGGTTTCATACAGTCAGCATCACATATGACCATTTTTTGCACAGAACTCAACAATACAGATGGATAGGCACTGGCACACAGAGCAGAAATAGGTATATTACGAAAGTTTCAGAGGTGCCAAGTATCCCTGCCCTCAGTACCAACGGTACATGAAGGTTTCATTAATTTTAAGGTCAGAAGAAAGCAGAATGACAGTTCAGACTGACCTGCTGCCAGGACAAAAGAATCCTTCCCTTTAATTCTTCTGCTAGCTTAGTATGTTCTAGCCCGCACATTTTCCCAAAGTTACCTATCCTTTTATATACACCAGCTAATGAAGGATACGCAACACTTGATAATCCTCTCTTAAGTGCAGTGTTAAAATTTTGTTTATACTTTGAAACATCAGCACATTTGGAAAATTCATGCTGTCCTGCTCATACTTCAGTCTAGGTACGTGTATTTGGCTATGTATGTATTGGTACGGGCTCTCATGGATCATATTGTGCAACACTACATCTATTTTTAGGAGTAACAGCCCAGCCATTCTACTGCAGAACTCAAGCCAGGATGGAAACTACCTAATCTGCTCTCTGATTATTGTTCCCTTTTTTTTTTTTTAGAATCTTAAACACAAGAAGGAACTTGCCCTCATGCCACAATTATCTTCTGAAGTGAACATTAGATCTCTTCAATCTTCCTTGCAAGGACTCACACAAAGAGCTGGAAGATCTAGAGCCAGTAGTTAACTAACAAGAAACTTACTGGGTAGACATAGTGGCATGTCTTGACTGTAGGATCTCAGAATAATCTAGACTGACAGGGTTTAGTCTTCTAGAAACACAGATGTGTTTACATGTTAATGAAAAAGCAAAAAGCAAAGGCATTTCACTCACATAAACTTTTATTATCCTTCAACCTCAGCTGGTACTCCATTTCTCCAGCCTTAGCAGAGTTTTGCTGCCCTAGGTAGACAGGTTTTCAACTGACTGTCTCTGACTGAAAACATCTAGGCTAGGTCAGGTTTTAGACCCAGCCTTTCATTAATACAGTCAGACACAAAAGAGCAGTTGAAATCCTGACCACCTGAAAGGCTGCAAAGCAACAAAAAAAGATCCAGGAGGATTTCCATCATTTTCTATGTTTGAATAGAGAATCTTTCCTCTGCGGTGATCACTAAATAGTTAAGAAGCAATTAAACTGCACGTTCAAGAAACAGATGCATTATACATTTCAAGCTGTGATCAGAAACATGTGCAACTATTTTTCCGCTTACAAAGCTTGTGGTTTTATCTTCTCAGCAGCTTCAAGGACAGATGGAAGGCTGACTTTGTCTCCAAATTCTTTCTCACGATGCTCCAGTAAAACACCCTAGTCAAAGACATAAGAGAGAAATTCATACACTAGTCTCCCTGTGGAAGATCAACTGACCAGCAACTGAACAATTCCAGAAATGAAACTTTTGGTCTCACAGGAGACATAAAAGCCTCCTAGATGGCCTGCAGTACCTGTCTTCCTGCCCCAATCACATATACTCCTCCCAGGGTGAATCCTTCTCCTTCCAGGTTACCACTATATCCACTTTTCCAAGCACGATAGAAATTTTGCCAGACTCCAAAGCGGAAGAAGCCTGACATCATCATTTTTCTTCTGCGTGGACCATAGAAGCCCTTCTGCAGGGAAACAGAAAATACCTCAGCAAACAAAGTGAAAAGGACTTTTCCTCCCAAATGAAACTCAGGAAACCAGCCAACCCTGTATCCAAGAAAGGTCGCAACACACAAAAACTAACCAGGCAGAGCTAGAAAGAAATTGCACCTGAACTAACCTCTTTAACGTACCACCTGACCACTTACCTCCACACAGCCAACTAGCGGTACTGCCACCATTCATGTGGATTTTAAGCTGATCCTCACAAGCATTTAATGTACATCTACATCCCTATTGCTGACAACAGGGGTGCTTTGTGATAAATGTCTTTTTTCTTATTTTTGAAGCATGGCAATAAAAATACTGGTAAAGAGACAGCAGTGGTGCCAAGTCCTGAAACTTTATCAGCCATCTGTTTTTTTGTTGGTGGTTTTTTGGTTGGTGGTTTGTTTTTTTTTTTAAATCAGCCTGATTCTTTCACACAGGCAGAGCGGGGAGGGAAAATAAAAGTATCTTCTAGTCGATTTTGAGTATTACGTATTCTTTTTCCTTCAGAAGCCAAATGATTTCTAAATGCGTCTTTTGGGTTAAGGAGTAAGCGGGGCTGTGGTTTTGTAGGACATGAGACTGGCAATACAGCATGTGCCAGTGTACTGGGTCAAGCCACATCACTGCAATTTGGCCCGTACTTCATGAATTAGTTATGTCTGTCACCTTCAGACCTTGACTCGCACATCATAAACACCAGCAAGTCACACAGCCAGTGGAAGAAAGGAATAAATATTAATAGGCCATATTGTTTACCAGTTAAAGAGGAGGGGAGGAATAATCCTGCGACAGCATGTTACCAGTGCACAGCTACAGAGCAGTCTGTAAGCCGAGCAGGAGATTATATAGAGAGAGAGAAAAGCAAAGCTAATTAACTTCTTAAACTACAGTGCTACTAAATCCTTTTTCATTCAGACCACATTCTAACTATATTATTTATACAAGCTCTTCAAAGAGGACGTTCATAAGCTCGTTTTTAAACAAAAGGAGAACACCAACTTCACTATACCTTTTCATCCAGAAAGATTTCTCCTTTGAAATAATGCTGAAAATCCTCCACTTCAGTCCCAATCTTCTCTTTCACAACAGCATAGAGAGGGACACCCAGCTTGGACAGCTGAGGTTTCAGAGAGGAAAGCTCAGAAGCCTCCTAAGAAAGGAAAAAACCCCAAACATTTCAGGCAGTCGATGGAGCTTGGAAAGCTTCACCTTGAATTTCAAGAGCATCAGAAACATAAATAAATTCTTGCTTGAGGTGCAAAACAGAAACAGACCTGTAAATCAGACATTTAAGCTAGCGCTACTCCTAGGCAGGTCGTCATTAGATTTACTAAAATTCTCTTCATTAAGCACGGACGAAGGAGATTTTTTGAGCATTTACTGGGTAAAATAGTAAAATCCTGAAGAAAACATATTTTTAACTCAAAACTGTAGATACACCTTGCCTGTGCTAGGGCTTCAACTATCTTTTGAAGTGTTTACAGAACAGTGGAAAGATAGTGCCTGCACATCACTTAACTTTCCCTGAGAAAATAATCAGGGAATTTCTTCACACATCTTCAGTATCCCAGAAGCAACACTGCTTTTTCTGGTGTGTAAGAGCGTAAGGTATTGCCACTCATCCACTGGGTTTTTTGTTCTGCTGAAGGAGTCTCAGCTCCCACAGTTTGTACAAAGGCCTCCGAGGTTTCCAACAGATCAGAGTGCACACTGCAGATATGTTTCTTCTCATCTCCAATGGAGAAAGGTCATTTTTACCGGACAAACTCCCACAAAGAACTCCACACTTTAAAAAATGGACACAGTTTACGTGAACACCCTCAGCCACCTAACTGAAATGCTTTAACTCAAAGGCTTGCGGGGTATCTAGAATTTACTGAGTATCAAGTAGCAGACAGATAGGGGTGACCAGCCAGGAGAAAAGACATTAGAGAAAGACTAGGTGAAAGGTTAAGGGCAGCTTTCCAGTTCACTACCCTCTGTCTTTTTCAGAGGAAATGAAAAAGGATGAATCAGCATCGCAAGCAAACACCGAGTAGTGAGTGCGAGAGTTAAAGGATCATAGCTTACACTTGTTAGATCTTTCCCCACTTTTCTGTTCTTAAAGATCTGGTAATCATTTTCTGTTTTCCCTCGACAAAATGCCTTATGATCTTCCTAAAAGAGGGGTTAATAGCAATTTTATCTGGGATTTTTTTGTGTAGTTCAAAACTCTCATTATCAACAAAACAAACAAAAAAAAAAGTATTGCGACCTAACATGTCTGAGAACTGATGTTTCAGGCTAGTGCAGCGGGGTGCCCTGTAAGACCAGAAATCGCTGTCTCTGGATATCATGTCAGTGATACCATCAAACCTTCATTAGCATTTTGGAGAAAGGCACTTCAGCAGTTTGGTGGGGTTTATTTTGTGTCTCCTGGCTTGGCTTTTGGGAGGGGAAAGAGCAGCAATAATGTAAGAGCATAGTTAAGTTTTGAAATTCTCAAGAGAGAAGACTTCAAGCAGCATCTTGGGACTAGACCCGACTTGTTTTTCTTTACTGCTATTTAAAAATTATACAATAAGAGAAAGCAAAGAAGTCTATTTTTGTGGGCAAATTATAGCACATAACAGGTGTAGAGCCTTACGATGTAAGCAAGTGTATTTTGTCTCTTGCAAAACAATAAAAACCTACTGCCTGCAGGTTAACATATATGGCAAGTCACCTGTACTAAACCATTCCACCAGCTCAGAGTCAGTGACAGTGGGGAAAGAAGCAGCTTTCATACTATGGAAAAACATTAAGGGACAAAAAAAAAGGGCAGCTGAACTGTTTTTAGGAGAAAGGCAAGAGTCAACTCACAAAAATGGTTTCAGTATACAACAACCAAAAATAATTTCAGTTTAGACAATCTTAAAACTTTTTCAAACACTTTCACAGTTAAAATACAAAACAATTCTTTACCCTAATTAGCTGATCTAATTGTGGCAGTGTGACTGCCTCTGTTAAAAATTTGAAGTTTTGAGCCAAAAATAAGAATTAGAAAATTAAATTTTTCTCTCATTTTTTTCCTGAAAGAAAAAAAACCACAATTCTTTGAATTGGGCTCTTTATTTCTACGTAGAAAGTTACCATTAAAAAAAAAAAATCATTAATGAATTCCTGTCTGACTGTATGCGAAAGGCACAGAGTCAGGCACGTAGCACGTTCTCCTCCTGCCTACGCTACACCTGTTCAGAGAGCAAAGTACTTTAATCTTTAACCTTCCATGAATTCTACACATACTTAAGCAGTTACTACTGATGGGAGCAGATCCCTTAATTAAGTGGTTGCAATATTAATTACTCCATGTTATAGAGTAGTGAGTAACAACATAATAGCTATTTTTCCCCATAGCTATGAGAAAAATAATGACCAACGTGCAAGTTATGGCTGTTCCCAGGCACACGGTACACTCAAATGGTATTTTAAGTGTCTCCTCTCACCGCCACCCAAGGAGCCTAATGCCAACTTAAGGGTCAAATTTTGTTTCCCATCTCACCTTGTTATGGAACAGTAACTCCTTGTCTTGAGACTCCTTACCTCGCTGCCTCACATTCAGCATCCAGAACAGCGAGGGACTCCCCTTTGTGCACATCTCTTTTTTGCTGATGAGATTTATCTGATGGCTTTCTGCCAGTCCAGTCTTGGGCTGCTTTTGACCAGAGACTACCTGGCTCACAGAGATTTATTCTGGACACAGGGAATGCAACTAGCTCATAAGACTCATTACCAATTGGATTTTGTGTAATCTCCCATCCTAATAACCATGGGCTAGGTCCCTGGCAGATGTAAAAATCGTGTATCCATCGCCTTCAGAAGGAAAATGCTCAGGACCTAGACTATACAAACCAGCTGCAAAGAAAACTAAGTATGCTGTTAGCTGGCAACCAGTTTGGGCTAGGAAACAAGACCTTTCAGATACTTCAGATGCATTTGATGACTGCCCTGTTCACCCCCTCCCTTTATTTAAAGGGAATCTATGCAAGTAGAGCTCAACTCTTCCTAATTAATCCCCAAGCCCAGCAAGTACCTCTCTGCACAAAAATCATCCAGGTCTTCGCACAGCCATGATCACTGCACCATTCTTCTTCCATAGTTCACCTGCTTTGAATGTTCTTTGTTCTGTTTATACAGGAGAAACAGCATCAACAATAATATCAGCTGTTCTTTATAATGATTAATGCTTTAAGGACCAACACAAAGCATTGCAGAGAATTCCACATTCAAATACAGTTCTATCAGAAAAAAATTCTGTATGCATAACAGGGTATTATTGCTTCATTGATTTTTAGAAGTGTGTCATGTTTCATCCAGAAATAATGAGTTTCAGTTGTTTTTCCTTCAGCAGAATTATCTGCTATCAAGGGCACCCAACTTTGTATTATAACTAGGAAACACTAAGAAAAACTCTTCCAAACCTGGCCTTACAAAGGTTCTTATAAAAGCCCAATTATCAAAGAATGTGGGCTGAAACATCCAGAATCTTACCTGATCCCAAAGTTTTTAGCTCTATCTCCTCTAAAAACTCCAGCGTAGCCTTTTCTGGCTTGGACAAAAATATGTCAGTGTTAGCAAGGACGATCCCTGTCACAGCTGCACCAATGGCTCCAAGACCAACGGACCACATGCCCATGGTGAAGATCCCAAAGTTGGGCAGGAAGGAGATTTCTGGAAAGAGAAAGAAGAAAGCAGCTCTAACACCGGACATCAATGATGCCAGACAAGGAGGAACTGGATTAAAACAACAACTGAAAGCTCACGTGGATATTTTTGGTTTGACTGGAGACGATCTGTATATTTATTAATGTACTGAACTGGGTTTTAGAAGATCTAGATTATGTTCCAGTTCTGCGCCTGACCCACATGAAAAATATTAACAAGATATTATTACCTTTTCCTGCTACCAGATTGACAAAAACATTCATGATTAAATTGTTCAGGTGCAATGGGGAGAAAGATGATTGAAGTATACGTGTGTAATAAAAAGCCTCTAACAAGATGACCTCTGTGTTAGCCAGTAACTTAAATTATTACATTAAGACAGTGGTTTCTTTAAAAAAATAAGCATTTGTAGATTAAATGGGGTTTTTTCCCCCCCCACTAATCTATATTAAACAGTGAATTTTACAAATATACCACAGAAGACTTTAAAAAAAAGTAATAACCTATATCTGGTTCACCATAACTGGTGACCTTTCCTGTTCCTTAGAGTTCCACACTAGAACCAAGGCAGGCACCAAGCCAAAATTAGAGCTCATCAGTCATGCCTGCAGACAGAAATATGTAGACTTGCAACCATTTTATTAGACACAGTGATCCAACATTCATGCCCTGGACAGCACCTTCTATATGCTAACCAATTTCCACCCTTGCTAAAGCAGAAATGACATCAGGAACAAACAACTTAAACTCACACCCATCAGTTAGAACTGATAACATTGCAATGGAAGCCATTACATATGCTTGCTCGAGTCTTAAAGTACAAACACTGCTTGTTATTACCAGTGACTCTAGTTCGGTAGCAATTTTATTTAACCACCATCCATCCACAACCCCCCCGCCCCCCAGCCCAATCCTGACCCTTGCACATGTTTCACAAGCCTGGAAAGGGCTGACAGCCACCTTCCAGTGAGGCAGTATCAGTTACGAGGATGTAGGAAAGCACAGTTAGCCCTGCCTCGTGGACACAATTCAAGATCCAGCTCTGAGCAATAACTGGTACAAGAGTCACTGGAGTTTTGGCAGTATAAGAAGTCACTGCACGCTTACATCACAACAGTTATATGTTACAAAGGGCTGTAGATTTGCAGTCACTCAACTTTAGTATTACACAATACGGAGAATCAAATTTTTTCCAGAGCCATCTGCAAAACCCTATTCCCTGACAGACTGTTTTGGTAAATACTGCAGTCTGTATATACTTTTGTATGGGAGAGGGTTTTTTCCCTCATAAATATAGGAAAATATTACCATTTTGAACTGTGACTGGCAATAAACCAGAGACACACATAATCTTTATCCCCACAGCTAGCTGTTGCCAGAATTCAGAAAGTAAGAACTAGGAGTAGCTCCTTGCTTTTGTGTCAGAGCCACAGTGCCCAGAATTTTCTGGGAGAAAATCCCTTTCCATCCTTAACACTAGCTCCAGAATACTACTGACAAACAAATACAACCACCTGCCTACCTGCCGAAATAGGTAGAAAACATTTTGAAGAAAAGATCGCTTTGATCTTTTAACAGTATACTTGGTTCCAAGGAAGACAGTATCGCAGTATCTAGAAATGCAAATAATCCATAATCCCAAGCAGGAACCAAGGCCAGTTTACACAGACATAACGCAGATAAGAGAACAGATTCTACCCCATTTCACCACTTATTTCTAACCAAGGGAAACCTTCCTTGACCATTATCTGCTTTCACTATGCACTTTTTTCAAACATAAAGTCATACTGTAATGACAATTTTTTGATATCTGCCTCTGACTCGTATCAGAGACCATCCTGACCCCAGCCTTTGGAAGGACCAAAATGTAACTCAAAATGTATTGCTGTAATGCAGCAACATCCTTGTGTTAAGACTTAAAATCTCTGTGGCATACCCAAAAGACTACAGCCCTGCTCCCTCCTAGCGTTTGATTATCCAACTATTCTTTGGACTTGAATCTTGGCTGGTCAAGAACTGTTTTTCTCTTAATTCTTAGTTACAAGAAGAGAAGCGGGGGGGGGGGGGGGGGGGGGGTAAAACCCAAGTATTAATCCCTTGTGCATGTCATTTGCGTACAAAAATGTTGCCAAATTTGGCAACTGATTCATGAGTAATTCTCACATAGCTTTTTATTTTTATTAGCATTATTATTATTGTTAGCATTACTAGCAGCGCTAAAAGCCAGCTTCCACTCAGTCGTAGTTGATAGAGAGGAGATCATTAGACTCATAGAATCACTGAGGTTGGAAAAGACCTCTAAGATCATCGAGTCCAACCGTCAACCCAACACCACCATGCCCACTAAACCATGTCCCTAAGCGCCTCGTCTACTCGTCTTTTAAATACCTCCAGGGATGGTGACTCAACCACTTCCCTGGGCAGCCTGTTCCAATGTTTCACCACTCCTTCAGTAAAGAAATTTTTCCTCATGTCCAATCTAAACCTCCCCTGGCGCAACTTGAGGCCATTTCCTCTCGTCCCATCGCTTGTTACTTGGGAGAAGAGACCGACCCCCACCTCGCTACAACCTCCTTTCAGGGAGTTGTAGAGAGCGATGAGGTCTCCCCTCAGCCTCCTTTTCTCCAGGCTAAACAACCCCAGTTCCCTCAGCTTAGTCAACACACCTCTTTAGTTTAATTGGACTCTTTGGTCTCTACTCAGTGACAAAAAAACCCTATTCAAATATGCGAATCTTTTGCTATTTAAATAAATAGGGGAATGGAAGAAGCGGCTCTACATGGTGATACTGAAATTCCTCCCCTGCTAAGCAAACACCATAGTGAGCCACTTTGAAAAATACGTTTGGGAAATAGCAGCCAGGATTATGAAAATATTTGCTAACAAGGCAGGCTGAACCCTTACACATCTATGTCACTGAACCCCAAATGAAGAGACTAAATGGAAAACAGCTGAGCGTTTGCAACTAGCAGCTTCATTTCTGTTTAGCTGCTGTTCATCAAGGAAATCTGAAGCTCAAAGTAACTTCACAACCCTCCACCCCACCTTCAAGTACAAATGCTATTGCCTTGTGATCAAACTCTATGAGTTTTTAAACATCACCCGACAACCCACAATAAGAAGATACAACAAAGCATCCCGTAAGCCATAATCCACGAGGAGAAGATACAACAGAACATCCCGTAAGCCTTTAACATTTAGGTGCACGCACTCACCAGAACCCATGCAGCCTGCGGGAGCATCAGCCACCACCAGCTCCCCCTGAATGCGAGCGCAGGCAGGAGAGAAGACAAACTGCGCTGCCACGGGTGGCGAGTGGGCAGGACTAGGCAGGAGTCCAGCTCTGGAGCTTTTGCCCTGCGGCCAGGACCTGGCTCTTGGCGTCTCTGAGCAATCCGTGCCAGAGTCGCCCTGCGGCAGTTACGAAAGAGCAGCTGTCCAATCCACAGCACCATTGTTTTAAAGGTATCTTAATCATTCAACATTTTTTTTTTTTTTTTTTAAAAACCGAACACATGGTTACCCTCTTTATGGGGTGGGTGGGTGCAGGGAACGGGAATTACAGAAAGCTTTTCTGAAGCTGGGAACACAGCACTGAACTTCTGCATGCTAAACTGTGCTTTTCTGTAGAACTGTGCATTTTTATAAGTAGTATTTTCCCTATGTTTCAGTCTCTTCTACTTCTAACCCCCGCCCCGCACTCCAACAATACAAACAACCCTGGAAACAACTAAAAAGCCATCACAATGCACAATGTTAGAAAAAAGCTTCAATATAGAGGCTGTACTGGTGAATTAACCCAACTAACCCAGCGTTTCTATGCTAGGCTACCTACTTTAGTGGCAACATCCCCTCGCTCAAGAGCATCATTTTCTCTGGAATCAGATCTGCAAGCTCTCAGCTCTGCTAAAACCTCCAGAGGGGAAGGAGCACTTCTCTTTACAGAGAAGTTTCTTTGGCAGAGGCCAAGAAAAAAGGAAAAACATCTTTTTGTGTGTTTTTGTGGTGACCACAAGAGACCTCCAAGATAACAGTGAGTTATTTTATGGTCTGCCAGTACTCCACTAACCAGAATTTAAACAAGCTTTGTCTTAATCCCGTCGTAAGTGCCAGCTGATGACCTTCACTTTGTGTCAAGACCAGTTAAAACATGGTTTTCTAGATGTCTCATTTCCCTTCCACCCACAACCAGAGACAAAATTGTCATTAAGAAGATAGCTCTCCTTAAACATTTATTTTAGCAGTGTAAACAGGACCCATTGCAGCTGTGTCAAAAAAACCTGGAAAGTCTGTTTTCAAGTTGTCAATAAAACTCAGGGTAGCACACAGATTTACTTACATACTTTTCCTAAGACGACAGCTGAGCAAAAGTGGAAACACTCAGTGGGCACTCTCACAAGCTGGACTGCACCAGCACATATACCCTAGTCTAAAATGGCTTTGACCATTGCTTATTCTTCCCTTCTCTCCCACTCCCAACTTCCCCAAGACATTCCGTATCGAGCCTAAAAATCTTTCGGAGCTTTGTCACAACTTGCATATCCCAAACATAAGTTGAGCTGATTATTTTTTATGAGACGTTCCCCCCAGAAATGAGTCATACGATTACAAATATCTTTGTACTCTAACTCCTATAAAGAAAATTTACAATTCACAATAACCTGGTAACATGCTCGTCAAGATTTCATGAGCTTTTAAATACCAGTAAGGATTACAAAATACAGCATCCTGACCGATCTTCAAAATGAGCCCTGCTTTAAATAGGGATTTGACTGGAGAAACTTCAGAGGTCCCTTCCAACATAAATTGTCCTTTAAACGCCAAAATCAACGCACAAAGAAGCCTCCTAACATTTCTGATGGCACGAATGTAAGGGACTTTCACAACACGAGGGACTTCTTTATTTTCTTTTCGCCATTGTCAAGAGCCTGTAACAAACCATTCCTTGTGTTGAGAATAAGTCATCTTTTCAGGTTTCTTCCCAGTCTGCGCATGTTTCATTACCGAATTCAGTACAACACTGCGCTTGGCTCTAGCTGAAGAGAAAGTTGCTGTGTCAAGCAAGCAAACCATACTCCTTCTTTTGAAAGGAAGTTAGTTGTTAGGCCAAATAATCCCCCCCATTCTGAGAATGTTTTAAAGAAACCCAGCATCTCAAGGAGCCTTTTCTTTTGAGCAAGGGAGAGCAAAGAGCTCTGGCAGAACACTCTGGAATCTTCCAACTCTCTAGGTTTATTCAGAGGGAACAGGCTGCTAGATAGCGTGTATGGGAGAATTCAAATCTCTGCTCAATCAGCAAAATGGAGGTACCACGGAGATGGGAAGAAGTACCAGAGCACAGAACTGCAAAAAGTACTTATGTGAATATACTACAGGCTAAACTCACTGCTGGGTCTGCTGGGGATCCAGAGCAGGAAAGCTGCACGCTGTGGCAGGCTGCAGAGGTGGGGGAAGAAGGGGGGTACCAACAGACCCACTAATAATGCAAATCAGCGTTCACCAAAAACACAGCGACCCGCTAGGCAGCAAGCGGCCCCTCCTGCTCCCACCCAGCCGTGCTCCTACAGATTCAAGCGTAAATTAAGAATTATTTTTCCACCTTTCTGGCTTCTTAGGCCTTGCTTATATTTTAACTTTCACATCCCTCACATTCCACAATTCCTAAGAGCAAAATTATTCGTTACTAAAAGCAAAAATACAAAATAATCAATACACGCTTCAGCTCCAACCCATTCAGCAAGGGCGGCCCTATGCATAAATAGGGCTGTAACGCATTCGGCTCAGATACGCCCAGCCGAGAACAGCTTCCCCACAACCTGGTTCACCCTTTCTGCCGCCTGCTATGAACCAGGTCTGACGGGGAGGTTGCCCCCGCCGTTCCAGAAGAGCAGGCTGGGAGGACCCTGCGCTGCTGACTTCAAGCAGCCCCAAGGCGCGTTCGGTGGATTTCTTCAGCCCGAGTAGCGCGATCGCACCCGGGACCAAACCGACGCGTCAGGAACGAAGCAGGCTGCCGCTCTGTCTTTCACCGACCTTGCCGTGCCCACCGGCACCCGGGTTAAGTTAGGTAAGAGAGCAGGGATCGACCAGGGTATCGAATCACCGGGCCGGGCGTAAGCGGAATTTCAGAGCCCAGACCGCCGGGGGAAGCGGCAGAGCACCGACGGCGAGCGCAGCAGGTCAAAAGGCCGCCACACGGCCGCTCCGCGGGGGCGGCGTGGGGGGGACGGGACTCAGCCCGCAGCGCCCCTCACGCCTGCCCGCTGCCCGCGAAGACGCCCCAGCCCCTCGTTGCTCGAAAGCCTGCAACCGCTGCGCGCCTCTTCCCCGCTGCGTTAGCGGGGCCAGCCCCGTCGGCCCGCGCTGCGGCTGGCACGCAGAAGGCGAGCGGGGACGGGGAGAGGAGCCGGCCGCCGGCCGGGCCGGGGCAGCCCGGCCCCCGCGGCCGGTGCGGCGGCGGCGCTTCCCGCGCCCCTCCCCGCCGGGCGTCTTCCCCCCCCCCGCCACCCCGCGCCCCCGCACTCACGCTGCCGCGCCCCGCCGCTCCCGGCCCCGCGGACCGCCGCAGGCCACCGCCGGGCGGGCAGCGCGCAGGCACCGCCCCCGCTGGCCTCCGCGCAGGCACCGCGCCTCGCCGCGCAGCGGGGACCGGCGGCGCCTCGGCGAGGCCGGCAGGGTTGGGCGGCTTCCGGACCGGCGTCCCCGGGGCTCCGCGCCGTGCAGAGCCGCGGGGCTCGACAGAGCTGCTGCGCGGAGCGGGGGGGTCATCCCCGCCGTTAGGGACTGCAGTGAATAAGAACCTTCTGTTCCCTCCCGGGACCCGTTTTCTCCTCGCTAGGATTTTTTTTAGCTTCTGGCCGAGCAAAGAAAGAAACGAAATGTATTATGAGACACGGTGCTTAAATATATTTGAGGCAGAAAAAAACCATAAAGACTGAAGTCCGAGAACGTAGTGAGCTTATCATTCAAGTAGTCTCATTAATGGGGCACTTAAAATGCTTACATATATATTACATTCAAGTACATACTTGCTCAGGTAAGCCAGCCAATAACATGTCACAACATCATTTAATGAACACGCTCTTGAGTTGCTTGTGGTCATTAGGCACCGCTCCAGCCAGAAACTCGGAGGACTCGTCTTTACTACCTTGGGACTACTTCCTAAGGTCTCCTGTTAACCTGGCACTTAAAATACCAAAAAACAAACAAAAAAAGCTAGTAGCGACGACAGCACAGTCTGGCCGCTAATGCACCAAGCAGCTCAGGAGAATGCACATAACCTCTTTGATGGTACCAGAGTCTACATTCCAAACGACTGAGAGCCGCTGGTTTTCAGCATGTCCCAAACTTAACTAGACCAAATGGCCTTTTCTTATCTCTCTCCTAACTGGGAGTCACCAGCCACTCTGGTTGGACCTGCTCAGTTTACCCCTTACCTGCAGTTTCTGTTTATCTTCAGTGCAGAACTTGTTTTTTTTGAGGAGTCTCACCACAAAACAAGGTCCCTGCTAACCAGAAGCAACAGCAGCGTTGCGGTTCTGACCTAGCACCGATCAAACTGGAGGCCACATCCCACGTGTGCTGGGATGCACCAGCAGGTGCTTCACCTGGAAGCCTGCCTGAGCACCCCGGCACCCCGCTTCCCAGAGGCTGGCTGCTCCCCGACCACGCTGCCCGGCTGCTGCAGGAGAGCACAGCGGCCCTGCGCTGCTAGACAGCAACACCGAAAGGTCGTTCTGCAAGACAGAGCCCCGTTGCATCGTGTTGCTTAGTACATGTCAGGATGGCACAGCCGCAGACAGTTGCAGGGACAAGATTTGGGGTCTTTTGGCCCAAAATTGTGGTAGCTATGCTTTTATCTATACATGTTTTTAGAAATCAAATGGATTATAAAAAGCACTAAAGTCACTCAGACTTACCAGCAATTAAAAAATAACCTAAGGAAACTTCATGGCAGAAACAGCGTTACCAGACTACCTGAGCTGGGGAATCTGGGAGGACCGTAGGGTTTGGGGCTGCTTTTTTTTCTTGAAAATACACAAAACCAAATAATATCTCTACTTCTCTTTAACCAGTGTGGGAAGGTTCTCTGTCAACACCAAACATAATCGGCTGAAGTGGCTTTCTCACTGTTTCTTAAGTGCAATCAGCATTAGAATGTATGTATCTTTGCCACTGTGCCACAGCAATCTTCAGAAAAACTTTATGACAAAAAAATATGATTGACAAATTTGGCCAGCCATCATCCTATAATTAAAACCCTAATTTCTGCAGGCTGTCAACATTCCTTTCTTCTGAATTTTAGAATGGTTGTAGCTCCAGCTGTCAACATTTGGCAAGGGTAGAATTGCAGCTCCATTATTTTTGTTGCCATAGTAAGCACACAAAACAAAAACCCAAACTTTTTTCTTAATGATACTTCTGCATGTTACACGTCTAACAGTCTGGCAGCTGGCCTTCACAATTCAAAGGTAGCCAGTATTCCTGAGGGAGAAAAACCCCACCTATCACAAGATGAAAACATCCTTTTTTTTATTCTTTGCTCCGAGTTGGAGTCTGTGACAAGGCATCAGGCAAGAACAGTAAGCAGTTAATCACAGAAGTGACTCTGACTTCATTTGTCCCTATTGTAAAAAGGAAAAATGCAGAAAAATCTGAGCCCGCACATCTGGAGTCCATCCAAGAATATCCTCCTACTTCACAAAGCAGTGAAATCCCCTTGAATGCACGGACACTTCTAATAGACGCAGAACTCAAGGAAAAATGGTGTCATGAAAACACTGGAACCTAACCTTCTCTGCCTACGGCTGCAGGAAGGCTTGCTTTCCATGAAAAGCTGCTGTGTTGCATAAGTGGAGCTGCAGCAACAATTACTTTGTCCTTCTTAGACTTCCTTATCAGACTACCTTTGCCTTCATTGCTTCAGAAAGGTAGTGAGATTTTGGCAGGAAAGCTGAATGGGAATTTGACGACTTTGGTTTTCTGTTTTTCCCTCTTGATAAAATCATATTATGATTGAACTATAATAGTTTAGCTTTTCCATACACCTGTTCAGATGTTATTCACACAGTTTTCCTGTTAAAGAGAATAATGAAGTCCCTAACACGCATGCGAAGAACATTTCACAGAGCAACAGGCACCAACATTTAATCCTCTAGTTCTCAGGTTTTGAATAGTGCTCTTAAAAAGCACACGGAGCCCTTCTCCTGTTTTCATCATTCGGTTTTACAGCAGTTAAACTCAATGAACAGCAAACTGCTTGTCTATCAGTTAATTAGATTACCCCAGCATGCCTGTGCATAAGTCACCCAGCATGCACTGTATCAGTATCTGTGCTAAAACATGATCTAGCATTACGAAACTTTCAATTCACGTACAGAATGACAAAGCTGTTTGTTACTTCAGAAGTTAATTATTTCTGTTTCTTGTTGGATCATGCTTCTATAGATCAGCTTTAGACCAAGGGCGTTGTTAGACGAATGGCTTATATTAAACAAACTGTCTTTTCTATCAGGAAACAGGAGATCGCAAAAGCAACGAGGAAACAGACAGTGGTGGGCTAAGCCAGGACCTAGGCCCTATGTCTGTAGAAGGATTTCCAGACTAATTAAGATTTTCAATATTGAGCCCATAAGATTGGATGCAGATATACAAAAATACAACTTGAACTTTTCACCCATGTGCTTCTAAAGGCATATCCACACAGATGCAGACTGACATAGGTTTCAGCTAGACCAGGCAACAGCCATCTCTTCTTTGGAGGCTGTCCGGCGATACGCACTCATGTGGTGGCGTTTTCAACCTCATCCCAATTCTCGGGAAATAAAAGCACCAGTCTGTCTACAGCCAGCCTGGACGCAGGAGCTTAGGTTTATCTTCAGTAAGATCAGGGTGCGGTAGTCACTGAAGAAACCAAAGGACCTACAGGTCTTTTGAACAAATCGGCTTCACCCGCATGAGCGGGTGTTCACAGTGGAACGCTGAGAAGAGATTGGTGCAACACCCTACATCTGGACAAGAGCAGGAAGAAAGAATTAGTAAGTCTTTTTAACGGGCATACAGATGCTTACACAGATCTCTTTTGGCAATGGTCTTATAAACACTGAATCCCAGAAAAGCCTACCATTTACGACAATGCAATGGATAACCTTTGGAAAGAGCGGATGAGGTCATTAGCCCTGCTGTCTGTCCCTCAGTCTTTAGGATCTTTACATCAGTGTCCTGGTTTCGGCAGGGATAGAGTTAATTTCCTTCCTAGTAGCTGGTACAGTGCTGTGTTTTGGATTTAGGGTGAGAACAATGTTGATAACACACCAATGTTTTAGTTGTTGCTAGGTAGTGTTTACACTGGTCAAGGACTTTTCAGCTTCCCATGCTCTACCGACTGAGCAGGCTGGAGGGGCACAAGAAGCTGGGAGGGGGCACAGGCAGGACAGCTGACCCCAACTGGCCAGAGGGACATTCCATACCACGGGACGTTATGCTCAGTATATAAAGCTGGGGGAAGAAGAAGGAAGGGGGGGACGTTTGGAGCGATGGCGTTTGTCTTCCCAAATCACCATTAGGCGTGATGGAGCCCTGCTTTCCTGGGGATGGCTGAGCACCTGCCTGCCCATGGGAAGCAGTGAATGAATGCCTTGTTTTGCTTTGCTTGCGTGCGCGGCTTTTGCTTTCCCTATTAAACTGTCTTGATCTCAGCCCACGAGTTTTCTCACTTTTACCCTTCCGATTCTCTCCCCCATCCCACCGGGGGGGAGTGAGCGAGCGGCTGGGTGGTGCTCAGTTGCCGACTGAGGTTAAACCACGACAGTCCTTTTTGGCACCCGACATGGGGCTCAAATGGTTCGAGACAATGACAGGTTTGATTGGAATGTGCTAGATCGAATTTATAGCTGTTATTGCTGTTTAGCTATTAATTGACAGGCTCCTGTGCTTGCCATGGGGCTTGCTTGCCTTACTGTATATTAGAGTCTAGTGCTCGTTAGTGGCTGCTTTTTGCTTTCGCTGCCTTGCTGTACTGCTTATCATCGTATTCTGCTGTGCCTGGGAACATTTTGATAACGCAATGGCGATGCGCCTGGGCTGGCAGATGGCCAGGGCATCGCTGCTGTTTCTGTGCTGCTGTGCTGGACAGGCTGGAACTCCAGTGTGAACTCGAGTCGAAGGGACTGTGACCTGCGGATGAGTCCATGCGGGAGCAGGACACCCCAAAGCGTCTGTGGCCGTGGATAAGCTCATGCCAGAGCAGGTACATCTCGAAGCGTCTGTGGCCATGGTTATGTTTGTGCTACAGCAGGTTTACTTCTGAAGGGACTGTGGCTGCGAGTAAGGCCACGCTGGAGCAGGTATATCTCTGAAGACATTGTGGCCCATGGAGAAGGCCGTGCTGGAACAGGTGCATCTCAAAGTGACTGTGGATAAGTCTGTGCCGCAGCAGGTGTACCCCTGGAGAGACTGTGGCTCATAGATAAGGCTCCACTTGGAGCAGGTACTACCCTAAGGGACTGCAGTCTGTGGATAAGTCCAAGCCGGAGCAGGGGCAAGGGGAGGAGTTCATTGCAATGTTAAACCCTATAGTTTGATCCGAAGGGACCAGGGGTGGAGATTGTAATGGAAACACCTTTAAATTGTTGTGACCCATGATTTGAGTTGCATGTTATAGGAATTACTATAGCAGGAACCACCTGAACCAGTGGAGGACAAGCCTTACAAGAAGCAGTGCAAGTGCAGCAGTGACCCGACCTGAGCTGGCAAGTGTCATTAAAGCAAAATTGAATCTCCATGGCCTACAGTTTTTCTTTGTCCCGTTTACTGCAGTGCTACCTACACTGTTATTCTAGTCCATTTTTTTTAGTTTTTCTCATACTAGGTAGGACACTGAGGCCTAGTAAAAAGAGTTCTTTTTAGTGACTATTCAAGCCACTAGAATAGTGATCAAGCTTCAGGCTCTATAAGCAAAAATAGGCTCCTGAACATCCCAAAATACCCATATTAATAGCACCAAAAAGGCAGTAAGTGCAATTCTGCGAGATCAGGACATCAGGGGAAAACGGTCATTCTGCAGCGGTCCTGGTTAACCGCCCACAACTACTACACAGTTTCTATTAAAATCCAGGCACCCAACATGTTTCTAGGCTATTTCTCTTTCAAGTTGTTGGGGTGACAACACTGACACGTTTAATTCCTTACTATAGCCTTCAATAGTAGCTATGCATCTTGCAATCTATACAAGTCATTAGCAAGGACAAGGCTGTTTGTGTTACTAATACAACTAAAGTGTTCCACGTTGTCCTTAAGACAGCTAGCTTCTATACTCAGTCAAATAACGTATCTCACCAAGTGGGTTGTATGCAGCTAGAAAAACTGGTGGGGTTTTTTTTTTATATAAGTATGTAAAGCTTGGAGGTGACCAGTTTGTAAGGTTTAAAATAACTTGTTGATTTACGGGTTGATTTAGCTGTAACTCAGAATTATTTGTTTAAGCACTAAGGAAGAGAACTGGGCTTTCTCTAACAAATCTATGCTTTTCCAGTAGTAGATGAGCTGCTCTTAATATTTAACATCCAAGAGAAAAATTCCATGACCTCTTCTGCTAAAAGAACATCCGGGTTAGAAAAACAAAATAACCCTGCTGTTAGAAGCGTTGATGCCAATCTGGGTCATTTTGACAGAACTTGGCTAGGAATCAAATACACATGCCAGCAAACCTCAGTTGCAACTTCTGGTGGTAAGGTGGTAATGAGCAGTTGGGCACAGTAAACTTCTAATGTAGCAGGGCTACAGCCACACTCTAACCATAGCCTTAGAGTTAAGCTCTGAATCCTCTTATTACATCGAACTATTTGTCTGTGCAACTTTCTTCTGCTAGAGGAAAACACAAACGTCTTACTATCACGCTTAGTTTTAACACTGCATATCTGTACGTTCTGTTAGCATTTATTCTTGGTCTTTATACAACACATCAACCTAGGAAGGGCCACAAACTATTTATTTCGTATTTTCAATGTATGGTTTCCACTTAATTCTTTGTGAACTTTCTTTTTAAGGGGTTGTGCTAATCTCTGGGGATACAGACTGTGTCCATGTTGACATCTACCATCTCTACTTCTTAACTTTCATCACAACTTGAAAGAAAAGCAATATAGCAAAGCACCCAATGCACAATCACCGAGTATCTGAAATGAATTACTCTACATAATGACTTAAATTATCACACAGATAAACGCAACAGAAAGACATTCTACTAAGCAAGGTACATTTCAAGTCCACAGCATCACTTCTGCAAGTTCCATTTCCCCGAAACGTACGTGTTTATGTGCCTTTAATGGGAATGTGAAGGACTTCCTGTAACATTTCCAGCAGAATACATAATTAACTCATGATCGGTCTTTCTTCCTAGAACCAAGTTATATTCTACGTCACTCTTTTTGGCGACACTGGTTTAGTCACCAAGCCAGAACTAAAAGTTCACGAAGACATCACATAGATTTTGCCTGAGTATTTTGTCCGTTAGATAAAGTTTGTCAAAGCTAGTAATTGGTGTAAGGAATGTAGTTTTCTTTTCTCCAAGTAAAAAAAGAAAAAAACCAAAACACCAACATTGCCGTCTTTTAGTAATGCATTTAAACGTATTTGCTTTCAAGCATTTTTTTCCCCACACCCATTTTGCTCACATCCACCGTCATTTTTGCCACTGCATAAATTGTCAAACAAACTTCAGTGTAGTACGTACTTAACATGATTGCGTAGGGGGTAAAACTCAAGTACCTTGTGGATACACCATTTTGTTAAATTAAACACAAGCATAATTTTAATGCATTTTGTTTCCTGCTCTTGGTTTAGCTAAGGTTACATTTGGGTGATAAGCAGTTGACAGTGGGACAGAACAATGGGTGGTGTGAAATAGGGCACTGATGATGTTGAAAACTTTCAAGGTCACCATTTGCTATGCTGCAGCACCAAAACAGCATTTTTCAGTCTGGGACTGTTCGCATATCTTGCGGGTTAGGCTTAAAACTCAAGACTTTTTGGGAGGGAAGGGAGGTTGCTTAGACAGGTAGAAGGGGGAGTGGTGAGGCTAATTGCATTTCAAGCTACAACTCTTCAGGAAGTGATCCATGTCGTTCCCCATTCCTGTGGGTTTACTATTATGATCCAAGAACATTCACCGAAAACAAAGTCAGCACCCTGAGATGATTTGGCAAGTGCTTTGCTGCTTATGCCAGCTATTGTTCTAACAACAGACAACCTGCAGGGGCTCTGGTTAGCTAAAGCTGAAAAAACAACGGAGAAGAGCAGAGTTCGTGAAATCCTTATTAAATTACAGCCTTTCATGTGTAGCAAGAGATAGATTATAGGCCTAAAGGATTTATGGGATGTGAATGAAAGTCACTTCAGCTGGGAGAAACGGGTGAAAAAAGATGACTAAAGATCTACCAAGCCAGATGAGCAATACCCTAAATGCTAAATAGGGAGGCCAGTGAAACCCAGAAAGAATTCTGAATTGTAGCCATTAGACTCATATGGAAACCATTAGAGCTGTGTTTTTACTGAATCAGGGGAAGCCCTAGGTAAGTGTATTAAAGATGAGTCAGAGGAGCGGCTCTGAACTGAAGCAATTTCTACATGAGAGAGATGCCAAAGAAAACCGTATCATCAAACACAACAGGCTGAACTTTGGATGAAATACAGAATAAACAGAAAGAATTTTGTTTCCACTTGGAATTAAGATTATATTCAGGCTTACTCTAATTGGTCCATTTTTTCTAATTTCTTTTAACTATTGCTATCAAACTACTAAGCTTATTAAGAACCACAAAACATCACAGATCTAAGTAACTGCTTAAACAGCTCCAATGCAGTTCATTGGGTACATACAGTCAAACTTTTCTCCCACAGGAAGCAGCCATCAGTAATTCCCCTTCCATTACTCCAGGGTTCTCTTTCTCTCTCAAAAGAACAGTAGCAAACTATGCAGGTACTAAAATAGACTGACAGTTCATCCTCCCTAGGGCAGCGTTTCCTCTACACGCATGTGAGGAACTACTGCACAATGAAGCCTAATACAGCTTTTTTCAGAAATGCTGGTTTTGTTAAACATGAAGCAAAGCTATATGGAATCTTCATGCTGTAACTAAACAACAAATCTAAAATGTCTAGAACTGAGAAATACCTGGCTATTGCTGCTTTACCTAATCTCTAGTTAAAAAGCACTTATGAAGAAGTTCCAAGTGACTTCAAACAGCATTGCTGTTAAGTATATTTTTTACCTCCAGTGAGCCATCAAGCCTCCTGAATGTTCACACTGAAGTTACATCCTAATCACCATTTCCTTACGACTACTAGCCAGGTTATCTTTTAGGGAAAAGTGGCAAGGTCACTGACCATATGTTGGGTCTTATCTGATCATTTGCTTTAACCATCCTATGATTATTTTATGCTACACCCTGTAATTTTTTTTTTCTGGTATTCCCCACCTGCGTTTCTATCCCCAAATTTTGTAAAATATTAAATAATCACTTCTTGTGACTGTATAAATAGAGCACCTGACCAGAATGAATGACCTGTAGGATACTTCCTGCTACCCCAAGTAAACATGTATTGTTTGAAGTTTTAATATTGACTAGAAAAGCAAATATATGCAGTTTACCAACTGACCAGTTTTCTTACAGAAGACTTGGTTAGACCTCAAAACTCAAGAGTTAATGGAAGCTTTTAAAGACTGTCTCCACACCAGAAAATTCATAAGCATAAACAGGGTTTCATAATCACAGAAGTGAGTAAAAACAAAGTTCCTAAACAACACAAGCTGAGTGGATAAAGAAGGGAACTGAAGAACAACAGAAGTCTGGTACTTCATTTAAAAAATGGCTTTTAATATAAATCTGAATACAAAAATAACCAAAACACCCTACAGTCATCTCAAACAAATCCTCAAGGTTTTCTCTTATCAATTCCCTGACAATCTGGCAAGTGCTTGTTTTCTCTGTTCTGCAGTCATATACTCACAGGCTTCCAAAATATTTACTATAATTAAAGTCTGTTGAACTGTTTTGGCTTTTACCCATATTCTTCCGTTCATTCCCAGCACCAGCTCAAACGGGTACAATTGTGACAACTCCTGAATTATTTCACATTTGGGAGCCAAGAGTCTGCAAACAAGATGAAAAAAAAGTCAGAGGAAGAAGTAAGCGCTCACTGCATTATTATCCATCAATAACTAAACTGCAGTACTGGTGTTACGGGAGCTATTGAAGCAACACCAAAAGGTAAGATGATCAAGCTGCACATGCATCCAAAACAGCAATACAGTATCAGATTTTTAATTCTCCTCTCATATAAAATCTACGCACCTAAAAAAATACAGCACTTGTGAATTTTGTCGTTTTTTCTAATTCAATTCAGAAGTAATACCTGACAAATTTAAAGTGAATCGATACTTTTACACAATTCTATGATTTAGTAAACTCTAAAACAACACTGTTTGACAAAGTGATGTTTTTAAAGTGCTGCTATTTATAAATTTGACACCAGAGTTAAAGATGTGTCTTTCAAAACACGACTTCCCTTCTCCTTCAGGAGACAATATTAACAGCAGTAAACATAGAATATTTTCTTTTTATTAGGCGACAGCATACTAAAAGTGTCAAGAATACTGTAATACATCTAGGATTAAATCAAGCTTCAACAGGCTTTCTCAAAGAAGAAACAAACATATCAGGATTTAGCAGTTTACTTGTAATATACTGTTATTTCTTTACTTGCGTACAGACAAAATTTGGAAAAGCAGAATGGCTGCAAAAATATTTTCTATCAATTCACGCTGACTTCTGATGGGACATGTAAACCAAACAAATCATTACTTAAAAAACCCAGGTATGAAATAGCTGCTCTGCATCTCCAGATTGCTTTTCCAAAGAACAATGAAAACAAACAAAAAACCCCACCCAAAAGCAACAACAAAGCTTGACTACCGTTTATCCATGTAAGCTGGTATTCTTTGATAGTCACAAAAATCTTGTATTTACACCAGCATATGTAACTCCAAAGTTCACAATACGTTTAAAAGCTTATGAAACGGTTCCTGGATTAACGTGTCAGTTTTAAATGAAAATTCCAGATTTTTTAGCTGTATCCTTACTTCAATGCAATTTATTTTTCTTTGGAAGTCAGAAAATAATGTGTATTGATGTGGAAAGACCCCTTTAATCAGCTGTCAGCCAAACTTACATCCCCCACTACTGCATTAAGCGGAAAAAGGACAGTAAGCGTTTCCAATTTTTAAACTCCCAGGTAGTAGGCACATACCTGAAACCCCAGCTTGAATGCTTGATTTTCCCAGGTCAATGGTTTTATTTTCCATGCTGCCTTGGCAACCACGTAACTTTCTTTAAACAGGTCACACAACACCATATAGAAGAGCATCTAAATCTCTTAAGGGGGAAAATACATGCTCCTTCTAGGTCAATATCCATACTCTGTTCGGTAAAACTGGTACAAATGCACTAGAACAATTACACACTCTACCAAATCGTCCACACTGCTCAGAGGAAATAGGGTGAATCCTACCCACCATATTACATGTTAGAGCAACTACTTACTTTTCTTAGTACTTACTTTCTTACTAGACCCAAAGAAACTTTAAAGAGGAAGCCATCTTGTCCAATTATTCCCATTCCACTTGATCTTCCACTGCTGTCTATACAGACCATCTCTGGTTCCATGTCTTTATTTGCTACAAGGAACTGACCATAAATAAGATCTCCCACCTAAACAAAGCAGTGTCAAAAAGAAAAAGTCTTAGAGGAGACCGTACTGCACATTTGTAAGAAATACTCAATTGATAAAGATCCTCCCATGAGGCTGCAAAATAGTTTTAAAATATTGGTGATAGAAAAATAAACTGGTATAACAGGAATTTTCTTTTTCTTTTCTTCTACTAAAGGAAACATCCTCTCGCAACAATTCTCGTATCGCTACTGGAATTTGAAAGATACAAAAAAAGTACAGAATTGTATTTCATGAAGCATTTCGCTTTTCTTTTTTAAATACCCAACACGAATTCCTCTTTCTTCAGACTTTTAAGGATATTAAAAGTCTAAGCAACCTGCTCTTGTCATCATTTATCAGGACAACAACAAAAAATATCACACTAACGTATTTTGTTTTTCTTTACAGTCCATTTTTGCATTCTGGTGAGGGTGTTTCAGTTCAATGCAGAAGCTGTGGCATGCATGTGCCACACAACTGTTTATAACAGTGTTCTTAAAAACCCAACTGTTTTCTACCAGTATCAGATGGTGTAAAAGCTTGTTTTAAAACCTTAACTTCAGAGTGCCCCCTTGGACGCACGTTACTCGTGACTGCCTCTATACTGCGGGCAGTATTTTGGGAAAGCTAAAACGTAAGGAGTGAAAAAGCTTGCCATCTGACAGATACCACACCGCACTAGTTGCACGTTCTCTTAAGAAACCTCAGAAAACCCGCAGCCTAATCGTGCAAAAACCTCCAAGGAGGGCCACAGCAAAACCACTGCAAATAAACCTGCGCTCCCCCTCTTACGCGCGACTCGTAATAATACCTTTTACTAAGAAAAACTGCTAAAGCGCAACAGAAGCGCCACCAAAGGGCATCGCTAACGCGTTACCTCCAATAAACGAAGGCATTACCTGCACGTTTGGCCTGTTCCTCTTCGTGGCGCCTTCAAAGGCCAAGTAGGACAGAGATGCCTGCTCGCTCCCACCGACGTCCAGCTTGAACACGTCTCCCGCTTTGGCCGTCACTATTCCTATGACGTGGTCGCCCTTGACCGGAACATACTGCAAGCGGGGTCCGTGGGCAAACAGGCCCGTTAGGAGCGGACAAGACGGGGGCTTCCCCCCACCCCGCACCCGGTCCCTCCGCGCCCCTACCCGCTTCTGCTGCGAGTCCACCCAGTAGGCGCCTCCCGCCGCCGCGCCGCCCGCCTGCCGGTGCCGCAGCAGGCCGCACTTGGTCACCAGCAGCCCGGCCGCGCACCGCCGCAGGCCCGGCCCGCAGAGCAGCCGGCCCCGCGGGGCCGCGCAGGCACCCAGCCGCAGCCGCTCCCCGTCCTCGTCGGGGCGGGCGGGGAGGAGCAGCACGTCCCCCGGCAGCACCACCTGCCCCACGCGGGCCTCGGCCTCCGCGGCAGCGCCGCCCGCCGCCGCCGCCATGGCCGCGCAGGCGCCCCGGGCGCCGCGCAGGCGCGGGGGCGGCCGGGCTGAGGGAGCGGCGGGGCTCCTCTGCCGGCCGCTGCCAGAAGGGCAGCCGCGGCCCGGGGCAAAGGCGGCTCCCGCCCCCGCTTCGCGGCGCGGCAGCGACCTCCTCCGGCCGCAACAGTAACACCGGCTCCCGGCCGGTGCTCTCCACCTTCCCTTACGTCCTGTGAGAAACACCGCAGGCAGCTTCTCGCCTTTCAAAAACGAGTTTTAACGCCTGCGTGCGTCATGACTCCGATGCAGCCTCTCACTCTGGAAAGAATTCGTTCTGCAGTCTCCCACTTCTGCGAGGGAAAGGCCGAGACAGTGCGATTAAGCTTCAGAACTAATACAGACGCTGCATTAATTCTTCCAATTAGAACGCAATCTGGCCGCTGTCGTTAAAGACAACAAAAAAAGTTTTTACAAATATATTAATGACAAGAAGAGAGCCAAGGAGAATCTCCATCCTTTATTGGATGCAGGGGGGAACATTGTCACTGAGGATGAGGAAAAGGCTGAGGTACTCAATGCTGCCTTTGCCTCAGTCTTTAACAGGCAGACCAGTTATCCTCAGGGTACTCGGCCCCCCGAGCTGGAAGACGGGGACAGCGAGCAGGATGAACCCCCCGTAATCCAAGAGGAAGCAGTCAATGACCTGCTATGCCACCTGGACACTCACAAGTCTATGGGGCCGGATGGGATCCACCCGAGAGTGCTGAGGGAGCTGGCGGAGGTGCTCACCAAGCCACTCTCCATCATTTATCAGCAGTCCTGGTTAACGGGGGAGGTCCCGGACGACTGGAGGCTTGCCAATGTGACGCCCATCCACAAGAAGGGCCGGAAGGAGGATCCGGGGAACTACAGGCCTGTCAGCCTGACCTTGGTGCCGGGGAAGATTCTGGAGCGGTTCATCTTGAGGGCGCTCACAAGGCATGAGCGGGACAACCAGGGGATCCGGCCTAGCCAGCACGGATTCATGAGGCAGGTCCTGCTTGACCAACCTGATCTCCTTCTATGACCAGGTGACCCGCCTAGTGGATGAGGGAAAGGCTGTGGATGTGGTCTACCTGGACTTCAGCAAGGCCTTTGACACCGTCTCCCACAGCATTCTCCTAGAGAAGCTGGCGGCTCACGGCTTAGACAGGTGGACTCTGCGCTGGGTCAAAAACTGGCTGGATGGCCGGGCCCAGAGAGTTGTGGTGAATGGAGTTACATCCAGTTGGTGGCCGGTCACGAGCGGTGTTCCCCAGGGCTCAGTACTGGGGCCGGTCTTGTTTAATATCTTTATTGATGATCTGGATGAGGGGATTGAGTGCACCCTCAGTAAGTTTGCAGACGACACCAAGCTGGGCGGGAGTGTTGATCTGCTTGAGGGTAAGAAGGCTCTGCAGAGGGACCTGGACAGGCTGGATCGATGGGCCCAGGCCAACTGTATGAGGTTCAACAAGGCCAAGTGCCGGGTCCTGCACTTTGGCCACAACAACCCCATGCAGCGCTACAGGCTTGGGGAAGAGTGGCTGGAAAACTGCCTGTCGGAAAAGGACCTGGGGGTGCTGGTCGACAGCCAGCTGAACATGAGCCGGCAGTGTGCCCAGGTGGCCAAGAAGGCCAATGGCATCCTGGCCTGCATCAGAAATAGTGTGGCCAGCAGGAGGAGGGAAGTGATCGTGCCCCTGTACTCGGCCCTGGTGAGGCCTCACAGGCTCGAATACTGTGTTCAGTTTTGGGCCCCTCACGACAAGAAGGACGTCGAGGTGCTGGAGCGTGTCCAGAGAAGGGCAACGAGGCTGGTGAGGGGTCTGGAGAACAAGACTTATGAGGAGCGGCTGAGGGAACTGGGGTTGTTTAGCCTGGAGAAAAGGAGGCTGAGGGGAGACCTCATCGCTCTCTACAACCACCTGAAAGGAGGTTGTAGCGAGGTGGGGGTCGGTCTCTTCTCCCAAGTAACAAGCAATAGGACGAGAGGAAATGGCCTCAAGTTGTGGCAGGGGAGGTTTAGATTGGATGTGAGGAAAAATTTCTTTACTGAAAGAGTGGTGAAACATTGGAAGAGGCTGCCCAGGGAAGTGGTGGAGTCCCCATCCCTGGAGGTATTTAAAAGACGAGTAGATGAGGCGCTGAGGGACATGGTTTAGTGGGCATGGTGGTGTTGGGTCGACGGTTGGACTCGATGATCTTAGAGGTCTTTTCCAACCTCAATGATTCTATGATTCCAGCTGCCGTTATTTGCAGGGTTTTTTGGCAACCCGATGAAAGGTTGCCCGTAAAGCAAACAGCTGGCCAAAGCCGAGGCGAACGCCGGCCAAGAGGTCCGTCAGCGAGGAGGAAAGGTCCGCCTGCTTCCGCCCCGCACTGCCGGTGCGGGAGCTCGCAGCTCTGTTTACAGAGGTACCCTGCGCTTGGCTGCAAACCCTACCGGCTCAGTCCTCCCTCGGGCTCCTCACGCTAAAATTCCAAGAGTTATTTCCTTTCCTAAACCGCTTTCTAGTCTTTATCTGCAGGTGTACACGCATTTATACACGCGCACACGGGATTATTTGATCTCCAGATTAAACAGGAGGGATCTGTACCTTGCCGGCGTGTTGCATCAGGGCCGATTAAAGATGTTTTTCGGTTTTGTGGAAACCCCGCCTGTTACCGAAGGAAACCGTTCGCGGAGAGATGGCGTCCAACGCACTTAAAACGGGTTTGCCCCTAGGAGGACCCCACCGCGACCCCAAGGAGCGGCAGCGGACGGCCCGTTCCCGCTGCCGTCGGTGGTTCGCCCGCCCCGCTCCGCTCCTGTGGAGGACGCGGCTCCCCTCCCGCGGCCCGCTACCGGCGGCCGCCGCTGGCACCGCCCCGCCGTACCCTTCCTCCAATCGCGTGCCTCCTTGCCCGGCTACGTAGGGGTCGCGGTGCGCTCGCGGGCGGTGTTGCTCAGCAACCCAGCGCGTCCTGGAGCGGCGCGCGCGCGCACCTCCCGCGCCGCTGTGGCCGTTACCGCGTTGGAGCGGCCGGAGGAGAGGCGGCCGGAGGAGAGGCGGCCGGAGGAGAGGCGGCCGGAGGAGAGGCGGCCGGAGGAGAGGCGGCCGGCAGCCGCTGGGCCGCAGACGGGCGGCCGGTAGGAGCGGGGGGGGGTGGGCGGTGGCGGCTGCCGTCCCGGGGCTGCGCTCGGGGCTCCGGGAGCTAGTGCCAGGGAGCAGCAGGAGCGGGGCTGCCCTCCGAGGGAAGGCGAGCGGGGAGCCGAGGGCGGCCACAGCGCAGGCCGGGTAATCGCCTCACGGGCAGCGCGCAGAGGCAGGGCGGTGACAGCACCGGGTCCTAGCGACAGTCCACGGAGCACCGGGCGAGGCAGGGCGACGTGCCAGGTCCACCCGGGAAACCCGAACAGCACCACAGGAGCAGGGCCAGGAACAGGTCGTCCCCCCCAGCGCGCGTAGCTCGGGGCGGTAAAGGCCCCAGCCTGCGCTTAAATGGAGCCCGGGGGCAGAGGGCGCGGGTGGAGGCTCCAGGTGAAAACGGTCAGGGCGGTTAAGGTCTGCCAGTGCCCTCGGGGCCCCGGCAGCGAGCTCCGGCCCCGCCGCCGCAGCAGCCCGTGTGCGCGCGGAGCGGGGGAGCGGTTGTACACCGGCGGCGTTTCACCCGGGGCAGCGGGGAGCTCTCTGCTGCCGGCGGGGCGCAGGGCTGGGCGGCGTGCTTAGGGGGACCTGCCGCTCGACGGGCGCCGTTCCTAGCGAGGGACCCGCTGCCCCCTCCGGGCCGGGGCTGCGCGAGACGGATTCGGTCCCCTTGAGGGAAAACGAAGGGTCTTTGGGCATTGCAGAAAGCGGGTTTCGGATGTGTCATCTGCTTGCTGCCGCGGGGCCGGTAAAACCTCCTGTGTGCACAGAGATTTGTTCCTTTCGTAAGCGTATAGAGCGATTGCTTCAGGCCCTGGTCTTGCATGCATATCCTGAAGATAGCTTTGTTAGTTCAAACTAAAACCTATCCTTAATCATTCACAGAAATACTTTGCTGTTCTTCAAATACCCGTATAGAAATTTTCTATGTCCTGTTGTGGTTTTGAGGTTTTTTGCTATCGTGCTGACCTAGAATTACCAGCATATTTCCAAGCAGTTTCTGAATTATACGTGCCTCAACAGTAAGGGGCGGGGGGGGTTGAGCATTTTTTCTGCAGTGCTTGGTACAACTGATCTATCGCCGGAGCTTTTAAGAACTAAGCCGATATTAAATTTAAATAACTTTCTTCTATTAATTGCCAGGTTAATAAAAAGAGTAATGTCATAATCAGTATTTGGTGCCTGAGGCAATAATTCTTAAACCCCCTAATTTAATTCTGACATTGATGGCTAATGACTCTCTGTTGTTAGTAGATGTGAATGGAGTCCCAGTATCTGAAGAGATGCCTGGGAACTTGCTTGAAAAAGGGACTGGCAGAGGTTGTGGAGCGTCGGCCAGCAGATCCAATAGAGTATCTGGCACACTGGATTTACAATTACAGAAGAATCTTAGATGAAGAAGAAAAGGTGGATCCATCTTGGGCAAAAAAAATTCACGACAATGTAATTCATGCTATTTAATCTCTCTTTATTTTTTTTAATTGATTCTGTATTATCTCTGAAATAGAGAATGTTGGAGAGGATTGAGCTGGAACAAGAACGGGAGGCGGCCCTGGTAGAACTCGAAACGTTAAGAAAAATGAAGGAAGAAGAGCTAATGATCCAGCGGAAACTTGAAGAACAACGTCAGGTTAATAATACTTAATAATAGATAATTAAAAATAACATATGATGCTGCGGCATCTTTTAGCGCTCTGTATACTTCTAATCTCTGTATAATGATTTGGATAGAAGGTAGCATAAAACAAGTACTTTAATCTCACTTTTCTAAATAATAACTGAAATGCTTAGTCAGCACATGGGAAGGAAAACCTACATACCGTGTGGTAAAATGTTATTAAAAAAAAAAAGAAGGAGCCTAAGGTAAAAAGCAAGCAGTTTAAGACTTGCATGAGAAGTAACTTAAAATAAGTAGGCTGTCTTCTCTAGTCAATTAGGAACAAGAGCTGGTGCAAATAAAGCTAAAAAATTTTTGACAGGCCTGCTAGGAGGCCTGGGTGTAATAACCGATCATTGTCTCGAGCTACTTCAATGTAGTATCAGTAAGACAAGAAAAAGGTAATGAGAACATATACACAAATGTAGAGTCCTGAAAATGGTTGGGAATCAGTGAATGAAGATTGCATATTTAAGCAGTATTTATAGCCTGGTCCAATGAGGTGCCTTTTTCTTTCCTTAGCTACCTGAGCATTCTGTTGGCATAAAGCAATTTGAATCCTATACTATGTGGACTTGAAATAAGAGAAAAAAAGATAACATCTGTGTTTCTAGCTATCCTTTATAAAGGAGTCATGTGAATTTGACCACACGTGTAATAGCCTCTGTTGCTGTGGTAATGTTGACATTGTCTGACTGGATTTTTGTGCATGGCTGACTTTCACGATGTTAAAATCAAAAGTGCAATTTGAAATCTGTGCTGATCTTGTTAAGCCCAGTTCTGGTGTAAGATGCATTCATTCTATTTCGCTTGCGCTTTTAAAATTTGGAATTTACTAATTTGCAGACCAAAAGTTATGTGCTTAAGGATTTCATGAGTCATTTAAAATAGTAAACGGAATCAAGAATATGAGATTGTGTCTAGAGATAACTCACACAGAATTAAATGAATTATTTCATGTAAACTAAGGGAAGGATGTTGAACAATACTTGCATTAGACACATTTTCAACCTAACTCATAATTTTGGCTATAGTCACATACTCAGGCATGTTTTGATTATATGTACCAAAAAGGAATGTGAAAACTAGTTACTACAATATGGCAATGTTTGTAGTAACTGCTCGCAAAATGCTACAGCAAACAGTGTTCTCTAGGCCCTAGTGTTGTTGAACGTGAACGCTTAGATTACGCCGTTTCTGAAGTTTTGATGCAATAGGACTTAGGGTCATAAATAATAATAAACACTTTGTATTAGATATTTCCAACTGGAAATTTTAAAGGTTGATGATTAATGTTAATGGGATTGCTTACCAGTCTTTTCTATAGATTTGATTCTATGTGTGTGCATAAATACTATAGGAAGTATAGTCTGTGCTAAATACTATAGGAAGTATCAAAGAGCTTAATCCAAAGTATAGGAGATAATGAATATAGACTGGTAAAGAGCATGAGGAATGAGACAGTGTCTTAAGTGTGTACGCTAACTTCAGTTGTCTATTTCTTCTTCCTTTTGGTAGTAAAGCCTTTCTATCCATGCGAGTCTAAAACCTACGAAAACGTTGAGTCAGATGATACTGAAAGGACTTTATGTTATTAACATTGCAGTTATGTTTTATGCTACCTTTTTTAATTTTATTTAAGATTTCAGTCATGAAATACACTGTAAGCAAGGGGGTGGGGAAGATGAATGTGTTTTTTTCCGTTTAATTTGTCCTTTCTTAAACCGACTACAGGGTCAGTTGGAACAAGAACGTGAGGAGCTGGAACTGCAGAATGAAGATGACGAAATGTTGTTGCAGCAGAAAGATCAAGAGGTTTAAGCCAAAGCTTAGTCAGTGGTTTGAAAATACTGTTAATCAGCTGTCTTTTCCAGATGCAGGCACTAAATACGAAACACAAGGCAGAAGCCCATGGGTGTTGAACTAACACGTAATTTTTAAAAAAAATTGTGAAAATGAGGGAAGAATGTCTAACACCTTGCTTCCAGTCTGGGTTTTATACTTGAATTTTGGTCTGTTCTATTAGGTTTATTTAGTTTATATTCAGAACAGAGCGTAAATTTATTGCAAAATTTAGTGTAAGGTCAGCTTAGTTGATGCTTTCACATTCCTTGATGATATTTATGAGGAAGTATTATAACTTAAGCATGTCTAATTTCAGTGTCTAGACAGTAATGTTTTACTGTGTGTCAGTGCAAAGTCCATTTGCTGTACCCGGAAAAGGAACTGTGGTTTGGAATTGGGATGCCTCTTGATTCTGAAATCCTCCTGGTGCACAGGAATGTATACTAACAGAATAATTCATATACAGATGTCCGTGTGAATGTATGGTCTTTTAATGCTATTTCAGTAAAAACATACACTGATAATTGGCATGTTTATCTCAGTAAAGCTTTTAAATGTGAATATCTTAAATTTATGTGGAGCACGTAGTATTTTAGAGATATGTATGTTTTCAGAGAGTTAAAATACTGACAGAACATAATTGTAGAAAGATGACAGTATGAAAGTGACAGGAAAAATGAATATGTAGAAATTTAAACCAAAATTCCTGTTATTTAAAAAAAATGATAAAAATAGTCTTAGCAAGCATACAGAGACCATATTCGCATACTAACGCATTTGTATAGCACACATCTAAAGTATTATCTTTATATTAATACATAATGTCACTTTAACACATCTGAAATATTCTCTGTAGATAATTATTCATGACATGGAATACTTTTAACTGAAAACTGGTGTTCATTACCATAGGAAAATGAAGAAAAGACGATAGCTGAACTTACAGATAGACCTGGAGCGCCTAATTTGACCAGAGTTGAGGAGCTAGATGAGAATGGACAGCTTGAGGTAAGTGTTTAGAAAGAACTGGAAGATTATAAATGGTTGATTCTTACAGATCTGCTTTTCTGTGCTGACATATCAAAGGTTAAAACTGTTGCAGTTAAGACTGTGCTGGTTCTCTCCTATGGTTTTAAGGGATGATATTTTGGCCACAACCTCCAAAATGCCCTTAGCCTCTTCTCTGGTGCAAGTTAAGCCATTCTAAAAGACTGTGTCGTGTTGGCTGACTAAATCCTCAAGATTTAAAATGCCCTTTTGTATTCAGGTATGTTAAAAATGAAAGTATGAATATCCTCAGAGAGGAGGCAGCCTTCCTTTGCCATGTGAACAGATAGTCATATACAACATGTACTAAATCACAAAAGATGACTCGGTTTTGAGTGATTGAAGTTATTTATATTTTTCTGGTTGGTGTGAAGCATGTTTTTTGTGCAGCAGAATGCACTCTTGTGCAGAGATATCTGAGCAAATATTTAACATAAAAGACCAGATACTATGTGCTCACTAGGGCTAGGACCTGCTGAGACTCAGGTTATCTGAGCCCTGTGTCAACATGAATGTACTGCTTTCAGTACTACAACTATGGCTCTATATTGTGATCCTCAGACATCTTCTATGCTCAGCTTTTTTTTTTTTTTCCCCATTCCTTTTATACTTGACAGTCCAGGGAAATCATAGAATAGTTTGGGTTGGAAGGGACCTCTGAAGGTCATCTAGTCCAACCCCCCTGCCCTGGGCAGGGACATCTTCAACTAGATCAGGTTGCTCAGAGCCCCGTCCAACCTGACCTGGAATGTTTCCAGGGATGGGGCATCCACCAACTCTCTGGGCAACCTGGGCCAGTGCTTCACCACCCTCAGTGTAAAAAATTTCTTCCTTAGATCTAGTCTTAAATCTACCCCCCTTTAGTTTAAAGCCATTCCCCCTTGTCCTGTCGCAACAGGCCCTGCTAAAAAGTTTGCCACCATCTTTTTTATAAGCCCCCTTGAAGTACTGACAGGCTGCAATAAGGTCTCCCCGAAGCCTTCTCTTCTCTAGGCTGAACAACCCCAACTCTCTCAGCCTTTCTTCATAGCAGAGCTGTTCCATCCCCCTGATCATTTTTGACCCTCCTCTGGACCCACTCCAACAGGTCCGTGTCTTTCTTGCGCTGAGGGCTCCAGAGCTGGACGCAGTGCTGCAGCGGGGGTCTCCCCAGAGCAGAGCAGAGGGGCAGAATCCCCTCCCTCGACCTGCTGGCCACGCTGCTTTGCATGCAGCCCAGGATACGATTGGCCTTCTGGGCTGCGAGCACATATTGCTGGCTCGTGTCCAGCTTTTCACCCACCAGTACCCCCAAGTCCTTCTCGGCAGGGCTGCTCTCAATCCTTTCATCCCCCAGCCTATGTTGAGACTGGGGGTTGCCCCGACCCAGGTGCAGGACCCTGCACTTGGCCTTGTTGAACCTCATGAGGTTCACACCATGAGAGGCCATGAATCACCCTTCATTCATTATAAGGCATGGCAGTACATTTAACAGATACTATCAACTCCTGCGAAATCACTCAGCTTTATGAGTATTCACTGGTCATAAAGATATTGATATCTGTCTGACTTTTTCCAGTTAGAGTATTCCAAGTGGTATGACTTGAGATTTCGATATACTAGTTTTAGTACATTGTTATCAGAACCCTTTTTCCTCTATTAGCCTTAATAATTTGCTCGCTTAATTTCTGGTATCAGTAGTGTAATTGTAGCTCAGAATTTATATTGTGATATTAATATGCTTTATGCTTAAGGTTACTTTAATAACAGCCTGTTTTATAAGTGTTCTCTAAATAGATTTATGAACATACTTACGACTGTTCTTAGGGTCAGGTTTTCACAGGTGTGTTTTTCATCAAGGTAAATCAGATGAGTTCTCAAGGTTTTGTATAGTCCCAATTTTTATAGTTTTCTGATAATTACATATTAAAAAGTATTCTTGAGGCTTCAGGCATATTTTATGTGTTCTTAAATAAGTGAATTGCGAAACCAGAAGTGAAAATGAATAGTAAACTTAACGTGCTTCTCCTTACATGTGCCATCTTCCAAGTTTTCATGCCAAAAGCCGTTTAAAGTTGGATTACCTTGGCCTTTGGTGATGTTGTTTCAGGTTTTACAGTAATATGTTTGTTGAATTACACTACAAATTAGGAAGAGATCAATAAAATTAAAACATACAGACTTGTTCTATTGAAACTATTCTGTTCTCAGAATTGTAATACTTCATCCAGACTCGCTGGATTTTATAATAAAAGTCTGGTGATAAACTTCATATTTCACTGAATGGAAGACTCCGTAATTATATTGATGAATACTGGCATGTCCGTCACGTGGGTTTTTTCTTTTCTCCTCTTTTTTTCTTTTTACAAAGTTCAGTTAATGCTGGAAACTGATAGAATTTCTTTTTTCTTTTCAGAGTATAACAGATCTCAAGGCAGAATCAGAACAAGAAAGTTCCCAACTGATCTGAAAGCTGTAAATATATTTTCTACTCATTACTTGCTGATCCTGAAGTGTAATGTCTTAATTTATGTATTTTATATAGAGAGCTGATTTATATACCTGTTGTTTCAGTTTCTGTGCTTTCTAGGTGTTTGTATAAAGTCTGTTAATTCTGGCATGGGATGCTTCCTTTTTGTTCTTAAACCACTGTAGCTAGCATGGCTGACTCGGAGGAAGAAAACTGCAATTGAAATGAAAGCAGTAAATATATTTTCTACTTATTGCCCATTGATTCTTGAAGTGTAACAATGTAATAATTATATCTATAGTTAATGTGTCAAGATTATTTTGGAGTAGAGGCTACAATATGATAATTTGAGTCAATATTAAAAGAATAAAAGATCATTGAAAAAGGATTTTCCAAGAATTTGAATGGTTTCTGATAGAAAGAATGAATGCTCTATAGATTAGAAGATGGAGAGAGAGTTCTGCACATCAAACTAGATGCAAAAATCAAATCAGAAGATTTTCCAATTTATCTGGAAGAGATAAACTGAACTGTGTGTGACTGAGTAGACAGATGTACTAAAGGATCTTGTCTGTCTTAGAAATCATGAGGTGCTTTTTGTAACACCAGGTGTTTGCTCTAGGCTTTATAATAACCTGATACTAGGTGAGCTGCAAGTGTCTGCATATCAGTTTTGATTAGTCAAGTCTTAAAATAATCTTTCCTGCATTTGTCTTGAATTTGCAAATCAATAAATTACATCTGTGTTGTCTTTACTAAATACCATATTAGTTCTCAAAGCTTCACTTCTAAAAAAATTTGAAGAATATTTAGCTTGATCCATATTTATCTATAAAAATAAATTTTATAATCCTTAAAGATTGCATTAATTTTTATAAGAAAAAATTTCTGTAATCACAGATATCTTGGTACAGGTTGTCAACAATGTTCCGTGTCTGTTCATTATAAATGGAAAAGACACCAGCATTAAGAAATCCTACGCTTCTTGGCTAAAACATGCCTTTGCATCTCAGTGTCTTCTAATAATACAGGTTAGTTGGACAATTAACATTAAGTCATTGCCAATATTGTATGATGAAAATACTCTTCATTACAAATTCAGGGCATAGTTAGTGCATTCACTGCATTTTTCAGTTTTGGGATGAAAGATTTTTGGGATAATTTCACTTTCATTTGTTTATATTATAGCTAGCTTTAAGGGATTTGCTATTTTTGGCAAACTGTTAAAAATATCTACATACTCAATAGGCAAAGGTCAATCATGTAATAAATATTTTTCTGCTTTAAATAACTTGTTCTGTTCATGTAGCTCATACTAGGCATAATCCTATCAATTTTTAAAAAGGTAAGCACTATTGATTTCTAGTATGGTAATGTATTATTTTTCCCTTAAAAATAATAAAGTACATTTATTAAAAAAAATCCTGTTGCCCTCTTTATTGCCATATTGCTTTTTGGGCAGTGTTAATTGGCATGTCTTATATGAACACCTTTAAAATCAAAAGAGAAAATATTGCTTTCCAGGTATAAATGATTAGAAATGTTTGTGTAACTTTTTAAGTAATGAAAAATGGAACTACTTTTGTGACTAGGTGATCAGGCTTTGCTATCCATGTTTATTCTGCATCGGTGCAGGTTTGCAATTTTTGTGACAGTCAAGAACCTTTTCTATGGAATGAATATGCCCTTATGGTTGATATTGCAGTAAACTGATTTTGTCACAGTTTATGATTATATTTATTAGTAACAGTTAAAATAGTATCATGTTAAGGCCGCATTTTAAGATACTACAGTTCTAATTGTATCCATTAACACTATATGCACAGCAGCTTCTTGTGCCAATCTCAAAGGGATGGAGTAACTGGCTAAATAGATGGAGTTTCTCTTTTGAGCCAGTATGTATAACTGAATCTTGTTATTTAGATTAAAATTTTCAAAAATTGATAAGTAACTTGTGTCCATTTGCATTTTACGTCCAATCATGTTGACTATGAAAATTTCAGCCTTCATATTGAATTAGGAAATATGTTCAAGTTGTAAGACCGTATTTTAAAACATGCTAGTAAATAATTCTAATTACTATTTCCAACATGTGGCTTTCATTTTCTATCTTTTCATAACGTTTGTATCTTTTTGTTATATGTGTGTCCACTAGAGTGCATCCTAAATAAACACACTGGTGGCTCTGTCAGTTACAAGCCATGAAAACTACAACTTTTGTTTGTCATTTTGTTTCAGCTTATTTTTGACTGTGACTTTTTCCTTATGATCCTGCGGTTCATATTCCCCGTTCTCTTTCTAGATAGGAATTGAATTTTTGGATGGACACTTTTATCAGAAAATTGCTTAGCAAGGGTCAAAATGAAATGGTAGATTCCAATTTACCTATTCCTTTGCTGTTGTATTATGTACAGAAGACTTAAGTTGTTCAAATGTTATTTATAGGAATTCCCATTTTTTTCAGGATTTGGTGTGCATAGATCTAGTGCATTGATCGCCTTCTACAGCTTTATAGGAATTCTTATGTTGGATATGGGACCAGAGGGTAAACAGTTCTTGGCTCAGTGCTTTCTTAAGGTAACTTGGAAATGTAGTTCAAAACAAAGATGACTTCTGCTTGGGTGTCTAAGCCTGGAGGGAAATAAGGGCAGCTTAAAATCATCTTTGCCTTCTCCTTCTGAACTTTAACCTTCTTTGGAGTATAGCAAGCTAGAGCCTGGGACAGGAAGAGAATAGAGGAGAAGACACTGTTTTGTTTTTACTGCACGTGATGTGATTCCAGAAGTGTTAATACAATTTAACCTCTGCATAAAATCTAAAGTCGTGTATTGAAAAAAAAACATAAAATGCAATTACTTAATTCAAGGTACAGCTTGCATTCCCTTTGAATACATTTTTGTGGAATGAAGAAGATGAAATTCAGAGGCAGATGATGGAAAATGTTGCTGAAAATAAGATGCTGAATACTGACAGAAGATTTATGAAATTGTCATTTTTCCTTTCTTCAGAATAGGAGCAGACTTAGTTAGGCTGCTATCAGACCCCATGTACAGATCCTCCAAAGAACGTGCTGGTAGTAACGTGCCCATTCACAGCTGTTCTCATTCCAGCAATACTGAAGCATAAGGATGAAAACAGATATGAAGCCCAGAATAGGACAAAATGAATCAGATTAACTATCAGTCTGCTCACAAGGATGGAAACTCAGCTCTGCAATGTGAGAACCTTTTCTCCTAGAAGGAGAAACACACGTTGCAGCAAGCACATTTTTAATGTTGTCTTTTAACAGAATAGGCTTTATTAAGTCTGCAGTCCCCTTTCTTATAATGGATGATTTTCCTTCGTAGTCTGAAGGAACTAACTTATCTTTTTGTAAGCAAAAGCTTTATACAGTAATTTGCTAATGGTAATGAGAGTCGGATGAATTAGTCTGGATTAAATGGAAAATTGAATTCCTCTGAACTTTGCTAATACAGTTTACTCATATTTGAAGTCGGCTATTAATTTCTTTACTTCTGTGAAGTTTTTCCTGTACTTAGTTTAGATGAAGAACAGTGTTGTCTATTGACTACAGCTAGAAAAGAGAGTCTAATCCTGTTATTTGCTGATAAGGACTGATCTACTTTTTAAAATATCTTACCAGCACACTTGTTTGATGTTTTTTTTACTTTTGTTTGTTTTCTGGCATTACCGTTATAAACCTTCATACAGTCTTTGTGCTTTATACTTGTGTATTTGTTTCAATTCATATGATGGAAGAAGCTATTCTATTATAAACATTTATATAGGTATTATTGGGCTAATAGTAGTGGAAGAAAGGCAAGGTAGAAGAACGTGTCATTTAATCAAGCTGTCACAGCGTAGCAAACTTTTCAAGAAGCAGAAGACTGATTCACAGAATTTGAGAGCTCTCAGATGTATATCCAGCTTAAATGCTGTGGGTCTTCCCTGTTAACCTGCACCTTGTAGAATCACTATCACAAACCCAAATCAGCGTTTAACTTCGATCAGAGGTCAGAATTGTTGTCGTTCATACTACGTTTCATTTGAAACAAGTTACTCTAGAAGATGCTATGTCATGAGAAATTACGTTCACTAGGGCCTGTGTGGAGATGCTCAGTGCTTCCGTTTTATCTTTAGTTGTCGGGCACCCAAAATCAATGGCCATTTTGAAAAAAATTGAGATGACCATTTCCTTAGGTTAGTCCTTTGACCATGTGGACATGAGTTAATTGAGGGGGAGGTAGGAAAAAAAGTGATTATGTTAAACCATTTTATTATTAATACCAAGCATGTTTGTATTATCACCGAAAGTAAATCCACAGGCAAACGGTCAAGTAATGTAGTAAGTAGAGAAGGTTGCCATTTGCTTCTTGTTGGTTAATCTTATTTGAGTTGTTACCTATTACAAAGGCTGTACTGATGTCTCTACTGACACAGAAATACATGCTTCACTAAAAATCAACACTCTTCCCCATCATTTTGCATCTGGCATAATTTAAAATTTCAGTGTACTTTAAATGATGATGCGAAGCTTGGGTTTGATTTAGGAACATTAATGTTTAGGAATATCATACCAAAGTTATCTGAATAACCTTACCCTCTCCAAGGAGTATTTAGAAGGTTTAGGAATCTTATAACAAACTCTCCAAGGACACTTTGCCACTTTCTGCATGTAGTCATTCATGGTTCTCAACAGAAGTTGCTATTACAAAGGATTTTTTTTTTTTTCTCCATAATCTTGGGAAATTAAGTGTGAAAAATATGTGATTTTCATTTAATGCAAGAACCCATTGGTGTTTGAGTTCAGCAAATTGTATTCTGGACAAAAGAAATTATTTTACTCAGTGGTTCCTCTATAATATACACATAGTCTAGCAGATTCCAGATAAAGAAATTAGCTTTTTCTGGGGGAGGAGGAGGAAGTATGTCTGAACTTGATCAGTATCTTGGTTAGTCTGTTTTTCTTAATGGACTGAATCATATTTTCAGCTCTATAATGGAGCTGCTTGTTGTTGTTGTTTTGTTTCCAAAAAAAATTTGAAGCAAAACATTTTTTGGTGCACTGAGGAAGTAGTCTTCCAAGGGTCTCAATTTTGTTCTCGCTGAAGTTGCTGGAAAAGCTGTGGTTGAAATCATGAGAGGATTGAGCTCTCTACCAACATGAGCATGAGTTCTACCTCTGAGAAGCCGTCTCCTATTTACTAAACTTTTAATATACTTAATATTAAAACATGATAGAATTGATTGACTCAGACTACATGTAGGGAAAGATACTGCAGAAGAAAACAGAGATTAATTGTTGCGGGGAGGGTGGGAGAGAGGAAACATTCAGATAATAAATCATTCCCATTGCAGCAAAGGGGCACTGCAGCTCCCCTTTGCGCAGTTTCAAGTCACATTCCTGGGAGTGTGTTGGGCTTCTCCAATCATTCTGCTTCATTTCTACTCCACCTCCTGAACGTACTTTCTTCCAGAAATGACTGGCTGCATGCAGACACACCTGTATTTGGTTCATTATTATCTTAAGCAATTGTGGTTTTGCCACTGATGTGTTTAGTAGATAAGTTAAAAAAATGCTATTTATTTAGGCGATAATTGTAACCCTGGAAACAGGATCTGTTGTTTGTTTCATTGTAAGCCTAGCTGCACTGAAAAGTTACCCTTCGGCACTGACAGCTGAAAATTTCTAGGGCTGGGACTGCTGTGAAGTTCTGAGGCAGCTGTTCTTCAACATTTTTCCAGTGGGCATATGTATTTATCGAAGCGGAGCCTATAGAAAAAATGCACCACTATTTTGCTTCTCACTTGAGCTTGAGTTAAGTGTTACTGTATTTGCTTGTATTTTAAAACTATTTAGTCAGGTTTCTTGGCAAGAACTATGATCAGTCATCCCTCTGAAACGCTAACTATTCTCTTATCTCAATAGATCATGTTTTCATAGACACTGATCTCTTAATATCTTTAGGATAAATGTTTTCACCACTGCTCAGACATAGGCCACTGTTAACTCAAACACATATTCCCCTTACCCTTCTGATGTGACTTTTCTAGCTTTTTTAAAAAAAAAAAAAAAAACTATCACTTGGAAACTCAGCATAGTTACATGATGCATGAATCTGTCTTAGAATTTGCCCAAGCTTTGCTTGGCACAAAGAATCAGGAGAATACAGCCAGACCTATATATTTCTATATACTTAGCCTGACTCTTGACATAGAGTACTGTAAAGGCAGGTTTTTGTTTTTTGTTTTTTTCCTGCAGTTTCTTCAAATGTCTCTCCAGCAGCTACAACTGTCTCACTATTCTGTGACTACAAGAAAGTTGCCACTTGTATGTGTGGTAAGCTCATGCAGCTGGGAGCAATACGCCAATATTCTTTTTCACACTTCCTTAAATCAACGGACCATCTAACCTTTAAAAAAAGATCCGTTGACTATGTTGTATTTTGCTTTGTTTAGTAGGATAAGTAAATTCCTAGTATTAAGCAAAATAAACTTCTATTGCTTACAGTATTTCAATGTTGTAAACACTGTAAAAATGAGACCTGCTGCTTTGAATAAGTTCAAATATTTGTGAATTCAAAATCTGGAAATGAATTTTGTATTCTCGTTTTCTGTCCATGTAGAGAATATTTTAGTTTCTAAGGAGATCAGGTCTGTGCTTACTGATCTTACTGGCAGGACTCCCACTTGAGTCCTGGCAAAACATTCATGCCAGCTGCATGGGAATGTCTGTATGTGTCTTAAAAGTAATTACACATTGCAATCACTTTGCTGACCTTGCTTCTGAAGACTTACAGAATCCCAGTGACATATTTTATGGTACTGCAGAGGTGGCGAGGTAGCAAAATAGGACTGATCTCCCAAAACCTCCAAATGCCTTGTTCTCTGACTGCTGCTGTTGGGATGCTAAGCCATCAGTAGCAGTTGGGAAGTGGTTAATAATAAACTGCAGCGTAGACTTACCATTAGTTTTCTCATTAGCCAAGATTTCTAAAGACACAGGAAAGAGGATGTCTTAGAGGAGTCGGTTTATGATGGGTGCCAATTTCAATACTAATTTTCAAAAGCAGAAAATGTGACCTTCTTTCACTTCACTGTCTATACCTTCTAATATGTACAGGTCAAATGCTTTTTCTTTTTAAAGTTGATAGGAATAGTTGATAGGTTTTGGTTATGGCAGGTCTGCTCTGTTCTCTATTTTCTGGTTGACTTCACTAACTGTTGAGAGGCCAAAGGCAATACTGGTCTTCAATTACAAGCAACATGGATTGTGGACATGAGAAAGGAGCAGTAGCAGGAACCCTGTAAGCTGTCAACCTCAGAAACAGGAAACAGTCCTCTGCCTAGGAAACGGAATCAATGCTTGGTATGAATTTAGGAAATTAAGGCACTCCTTAAATCCATTAGTGGGAAAAAGAAAAAGAACCAAGGGATGAGAAAATACTGGAGTGGAAGAAGAAGGAGATACACCCTAAGAGCAGCTCTTGCACATGTTATAGCTATGAGCTACTACCCGTGGGTACCCTATGTACCCATGTAGGGTAGGGCTTAGGATGGTAAAGAGAATAGTTGGTAGTTCTGTCCTTCTCCTTCCCTGCCTAGTAGAGCTGCAGGCTTCAGTTTCCCTTTACAGGGCTAAAACTGGGTCTGCTTCCTTGAGAAGATCTAGTGTTGCTGGTCCAGTTCCTGGAGTACTGTGATTTTTGTGATGAGCATAACTTGAACACTCTGCATTGCAGAAATGAAAAAAATTATCGATCTTAATCCTTACGAACCAAATTTTGAATTTTATAGTCTTAATTCACATTGCAAACACTGACACTGGATCATATTCAGGAGGGTTTTTTGTTAGTTTTAGTCCTTTTTGCATGTTTCAGTACAACAGGTAAGGTGTGACATTCTTAGACCTGACATTTCTCTTTGCTAAAAGTGTTCTTGTTGCTAAGGGTCAAAATGAGATGATTACACCTCACAAGTCCCACTTCAGTTCTTAGCTAGACCTAGTGCCATTTGGCAGAAGGGTAAAAATTTGCCCTCACAGAAAAGACAAAGCTGTTACACATCTACTTCTAGCAGAAGCGCCTGGGTTGGTTTAGCATTCTTCAGTAGTTTTTCTGTATTTTCCAATAGAGAGCGAGTAGGCTGTCAGTCAAAAAGGACATGGGGAATAAGAAACTACTAGGTGCATGTGTCTTTATTACTAATTATTTTGGAAGGATCATTAAAAAAGTCTCTTTTTTTCTATTTTAAAACTTTGATAATCCTGCATGTGACTTTTAAGAAATTGCTTTTTAAAAGGATATTACTTGCATTTCAGTCTCATCATAAGCATTCTGTTGCAAAAACAATGGCATAGATAACATGACTCAGTTGTGCACTTAGCCCAATATATATGAAAGTTTATAACAATAATTGTAACAAGCTCCACGATACTATCTTGAAAGTTTAGAGTCTAATTATTCTAAGCCACCTTCAACTCATCTATCTCATTTCAAGGTATCATCATGATTAGGTGCTTTCAGGCATCCTGTGATGTCAAAATACTTGTTTAGAAATGGAGAAAGTAATAGGAAAAATTCCTTACGCTGTAGAAAAAGTATGTGGATAAATATATATATATTTATGCATATGAAAAAAATGTTTGCAGAGACCTCTTAACCCTTATTGTTCCTTTCTAGTTGGTTATCAATGAATTCTTAACCTAATAATTTTAATAATTTTTGGAAAATAAAGCCAAAACAAAGATTGGGGGGGGGACATAGTGATATCCTGCACTGCACATCTTGTGAGTTTTTGCTGACATTCCCCAGAGCTTCCTCTGAACACAAAGTTTCAAAACTAATTCAAAAAATTGCATGGCAGCATTTCTGGAATGCTATTTACAATGTCAATAGCACACAGTAATAGATGTTAAACTCTTATTTGTCTCGTTTAAGAAACCAAATTTATTTATTTACAAATCTGGAAAAAGTCCTGAGACTTTTAGTTTGTTTCAGGGCAAAGGACTTGGGGAAAAAAAAAAAAGAGTATCCTAATGAAACTGTGAGATTGCGACTATGTCTATAAGCTTGAAGATCTTTTGGTGAGATTGAAATTTTCTATTCCATATTCCATCTATGAATGGGAATCTGTAGAAATGTTTGTGTGTGAATAACCCATGGATAGGAATCATGACTAAAAAAGTTGCTGGATGTATGTTGTATCTTTTTCTCCAGATAGCCATACGAGCCTGATTCTGGAGCTCACGCCATTGTGCAGTCATGCAAAATGAATGTAAAATTCTGCTACGCATTATTTACTAGATTAGTACTGAGTGTGTAAGTAGATGTGTTTGCCTGTATCAAGCATGCTGTTCAAGTATGTAAATATTTTCATTGTGAGCATAAAAGGTGCATCTGCAAATATTGGTTATTGTTTCACATACACTATGCATATAGGGTAGACTTACATGGAGGTTTTTGATCACTAAATGTTTCAGAAAAGTAATTGCAGTCCTATACCGCATGAAAGAAAAGTCTCTTCTGGCATTATATATCTAGAAAAAGTTAAAAGTGTCTGAATTTAACCTAATGTTCCTTGTCAGGAAGCCAGAATTTACGAATTCCACAACTGTTATTGCAGATAGGTTCCTGAAACCTGACTTCATGTACTAGAGTCAATATTTGTTTCAAAGTCCAAAGACCACCTGTACTGTAAACATCCATGAAACACTGCAGCAAAAACTCTTGGGTAATGGCTGTTTAAATGCATCAGTCTGTTTCCTAAGGTACTGAGGAAATCCTAATGGTTTACATATATACACTAATCATGTCGCAAGACACGTGAAAGCAGAAGATCATACGGATCCCAAGCTGCTGGAAGACAGCTGAAGTTCCCTAGCCAAATTGTTTTTGAGATCTCGATCTATGGCTGTAAGGGGGTTTAGTCTGGATGGGTGATCAGACCTCGACCTGTCGTTAACAGCAAGGAGCCCTAACTATTCCCCCAGAAAGGAACTGCGGCTGTGTGTGTATCTGATGTGTGGTCACACCCCACGCAACTGAAATTAGGGGTTGTGCTTTGATACATATCAGATCACAATCTTTCCCTAGCCAAACAATTGACCGTAGCAACTGGAAAAAATATCCAGGGAAAATACATGGATGGCTTTCTGTAAGGTTAAAGGGAGACCATTTCTAATTGAAGACTTTTCCATTCCTGTCCAAGGCATAACTTTAACAATGAAGGGGTTAGTTTATTAAATTTAGCATAATAGCTTATGAGCAAAATGCTAGAACTGTAAGTTACGCACTGTTACGTTTGCAAACTGAAAAAACTTTTAGCTGTGTGACGCGAAGATGGGATAGGGCTCCATTCTTTCTCATCTACCCCCTCGTCATTTATGGAGGACCCAGAGAATTTTTGATTCTGTTGTAACAGGGCTCCACGTAAGGACATAACACAGACAAATGCTTGTACGTTGCTCTGTACAGCTTATAACTTAAATAGGAAAAACTGCCAAAGACTAAAGGCAGAACTAATTATATACCAGTATGGTTTAATGCTGTTTAAATGAAGCAATAAAAACCAATCGGTGTAAGGGAAACCTTAAACTTTAATTAATCTTGCAATTTTTCCACCATTTCTGGTACAACAATGCCAATTTATGAAGACTGATTAGAAAATGGAGACTTTTTTATTTGTCATTATTATGCAGGAAACAGGTGTCTATCTATGAGGTGTTAAAAATGCCTGTGTTTGTAAACAGGTGTTTAGTTTACAGAGCCTTGAGGAATGATCTCGGGGTCGAGACATAAACAGCTAGGACTTTTATTAAGTGAATAAACAGAAAATTAAGTTGTATTCAATTCCGCCCAGTGTCCCAGTTCTGAGGAAATAATGCTCCCAGTGAAATTAGTACCAAGACTACAGCTGACTTTCATGAAAGCAGAATTTAGCCCCCAAAGTAGCTTTAATTATTTCCTAAGAAGCAACTGAAAGTTGCTACTTCATGTATAAGGCTCTGGCACGTGATACTTCATGACATGGCCATGAGCAACCTGTTCAAGTTGCTCTTGCTTTGAGCAGAGGGTTGGACTAGAGACCGTCCAGCCTCAAACATTCTATGATTCAGTGATGTATCAGAACAGAGAATTCGAGGTCAAACAGATGCAAAGAGGACAAGCATATGGGAGAGGAGCAAAACTAATTATTTTCTTTGATGTTAGTAATGGAAGAACCTGGAAAGACTTCTTAGGGAGTGGAAGGAAAGGCAGATGGGAGACACAGAAGAGGATCTCTCTAAAGCTGAAGTAACTGTGGAATAAGTTACATAGAATGCACACCAAGAAATTGCTGTGAGTGGAATTGGTATTCACGCAAAAAGTTGTATGAAAACTCAAGAATGAAAGAGCTGAATTGCTTATGTAGCGTGCAGAGGTTGCAGGAGGTCCCATACTCCAGAGAAGGAGAAAGGTGATATGAAAGAACAAATGCTGGGTGATAAACACCCATCTCAGAATACGTACTACCTCCTTTCCTTCTACAATCACAACTGGTTTTTTTCTGCCCCACAATATTTATTTTACCCTGAATGTTTATGGGCCGGTGAAATTCTACACCTGCACATCTGAGAGGCCTTGAGCCACTCTCATTTCAGGTAATAATAGATAGAGGTGAGAGTTCTGAAGCATGTGGGAGTTCTGTGTTGAGTTCCTGATGTTCAAGCTCTTGTTGCTCTGACAAGGATTGTCATTCTTCCTGCAAAGGAAATAAACCCAGCTAAACAAATCTTCCTTATGTTAACTTTAAAAACAAAACAACACATCCACCTCCCCCAAACCAAAACATACAGGATAAATCAAGTCTTTTCACCAACAAACCAAAAAACCCTCAAAGACATCCCTGTGAGGCTTCCATAATTTAGTGCTTATTTCCGATAGGAAAAAAAATGAACTGCAGTAACTTCTTGAAAACACACTATTTGTATTATAGGAACTACTCCTAGTGAATAGCACAGATGAAACTAGTATTAAAGTTGTTTTCGTAAACACCTGGAAAACTGTTTTATTTCCACAGGCATGAATTAGGAGTAAATCCCTCGCGTGATTTTGTAAAGTGAGAATAAAATAGCAAGATAAGAAACATAACTGTTAGCCTGTTAAACAGTTAACTTTAGTAAAATAAAGTTTTATCTGATGATAAAGTTGAGAGAACAAAACAAGTATTTAGGAAAACATTTTCCTATGTGCTATTTGTATGCATGAAGTATTTCTGTATATTGTTACAGTTAAGCGTGTTTGGGTCCTTTAACGATAATGGAATTGTAGTTTGAAGTTACTGTGAAGTGTGCGCTCTCTACAAATCAATTCATTGGCCTTTGCATTTGAAAGTCGTGGTGAGAGGGACAAATCGCATAGCTTTAGCAATGGTTTTCCCATGACTGATTCGAGTCATGTAGAAGTTCGTCAAGAGTTCTCGATACGATTTCCTCCTCACTCAAAAGAAGTCACCTAAAAGTTACCACGGTGGTGAAACAGTACGGGTGAATGTGTCTAAACCTGTACTGCTTCCAGTGAAAACACGATTCTTCTGCAGCTGAAGTCAGGACGACCAGGTCTTAAGGATACCTACTTCCTTCCTTCCCCTTCTGCTGTGACAGAAGTGTTTTATCTGTAAGCTATTAGCTCAAACTCGTTTTCTCATTTCTGCAGATACCATTCATCCACGCAGGCTCCATTCTCAGTGGTTTATGACATAAATGGGACGTCAGCAGAGACAGGTAGGGAGATGGAAAGGAGTAAGTAAAAGGAAAAAAAAAAAAAGAAGAAAGGGAAATGTGTTTTAACCAAAAGGATATAAGCAAGACAAAATGAGGGAAGGGGAGTAGAGGAGAAAAGCAGGTAAGGGTAGGAAAGGAGGTGAGCAAGTAAAACGATCTGATGAGAATACGTCATGAGAGGTCTAAGGTCAAGACAATTTATCAGTCATATCTGTCTAGAGAATCAGCAGCATCAATAGCAATCATTCATAAAATTCTTTTATCAGTTAAATCTTGTCCACTTCATTATTTTCAGGGCTTTCTCAAGGCTGTGGTAAACCCATGCCTTCTGACAGCTGTTAAGTGTTACATGGGCTAGAAGGGGGGTAGTTTTGCAGAACTGCTATGAGTAAAAGTACCCAAAACATGGGATGGTGCCAACTATGAAGACTCTTACAGGTAACAGAAAAGATTCACATTGCTATTCCAGTGGTTGGGATTGATTATAGCCAGTATGAATAAATACTTACAGCAATACAGAAGGACAGTGTTCTTTTTGCATCGTGATTTTCCCGTCTTTAGCCTCATCTCAACGCACAGGAGTCATACTGATTGAGAAGGTTTTGCCATTAGGTATCTTCTGAGTAAAGGTCATAGAATTTAGTCAAAAGATACTTAATACAATGATGGGCAATATAGGAATTATAAAGAGATTTGCAGAGAAACTGATTTTCTTCGGGCTCAGTCCCACAAAGCTGTTAAGTATGGCAATAAAGTTAACAGAAAATTTGGAAGCGTGTTACATTGATTGATGAGTCATTATCAATAAAATGGAATAGGGAAAAATGCTGATATCAATCACTATTTTACTATCATCCTCCTCTTTTTTTTTTTTTTTTTGGCCGAGGCAGAAGATCTGTGCCAAAAAGACATGATGGTAGAGCACTATCTTACCTTTTTACAAATATTTAACAAGTCAAACTGTCTCGGAAGAGAAGCCAAATTAAACATTACCTAACCCTACAGCGGTTTTGAGTTGGTCACAGATGTCCTAGAAGAGAACATGCTGAGGTGCTTCATGGCCATAAAGCAAATGTGTTGCTCTTGATAGTAAAACCACACCTGGAAGCGGTTCATGCTGGAGGTTTTCCACAAGTTACGTGAAATGCAGCTGCGTAGCGTTTCTAGAACGCTATTAGCAGAGAGGCTATTTTAACGAAGGGTGACCCTCCAAAGGTCTCAAGCACCAATGCATTTAACTAGCCAGAAGTCAGTCCAAAAAGAGGAACTGTAAAAGCAAAATCAACAATGGGCCTGCAAACTCATTACTTACGTATGTCAAATTATTTGCACTCTCCAGCATTTTAAGAGCGCGCGGTTTTTCATTTTTATATGGGATAAGAGGATTATGTGAGAGGCCTGTTTCTGCATTCTGCTGAAGTGTTACCTGAAAAAAAAGAATGCTGATTCCCAAACTACAATTTCTGTCCTTCAGTGGCATTGAAAACCAAGAAAAAGCAAAACCAGAAGCAAGAGAGAGTGGAACTCACAGACTGACAATATTCAATCTTGTCTGCTTTTGCTGGAGGATTGTTCGTAGAATTAGAGTCAAAACTCTTACATGTGCAAAAAGAGTTTTTGCCAGAGGTGTTTCATCCATTCCCATCATGTTTTTCTGTGCTTCCATAGAGAAAAAAAAATCTGCATTTAAGAATGAATGCTTATCACTGGTGTTCTTTTGCTTTAAAAGTTAATATAATTTTTGAATGTTACCCATTAACTAGGGTTAATATAATTAGTCACTCTTTGGTCTTCTATTTTTTTTACAACTTCTGTTTTTCTAGGTGGTGTTAATGCGTAATTTATTCAGGCTGGGACAGAATCTTCCTGTCAGTGGGGTGATGACAGCTTACTCCAGAGAAAGCTATGCCTCATAATGTGTGTCTGATGTGTGAATTCTACATTTTTAAAGTGAAACCAGTGCTTTTCATTCCGTGAAATGAATTCTGTACAGCAGAAAACCAAGAGAGTGTCTTTGAAATGAACGATTCCATGTCAATGATAATTAGAGAGGGGCCAACGCTACAGCAGACTACTGGTGAACATTCACAGGCATTGGTTATTGTTTTCAGGAATGTAGGCAGAAAGTGAAAATTCTAATGAAATCTTACATAAATATGTAGCAATGCAGAAATTTGAATCCAAGGGGCCATAGAAAGTGATCTTTTAAAATAATACTGACCAAAGATTTGAAGTAAACTGTCGACTGAAGAGTGATAAGGATTTCATTGCTGTCAAAATTGCAGGGGCTATGGAACAAGCGGTGTGTTGCTTGTTCCAATCCAAGTATCAGGTAATTTAAATGAACGATTAGGAGAGTATGATTCAGTGTTCATTGAAGTAAAGGGAAATTTTTATTTTGGCAGACCAATGATTTGGTCTGAGATTGAGACTAGAATGGTTTCTGTACAGGGATTAAGAATAATTACATTTTTTTATAATGGTGCAGTAGTGCTGGGCGTTTTCTGGATCTGCCCCCTGGGTATGTTTACCTGTTTTTTTGTATACTAACTTAATAGCACGTATACCCACAGAACGCCATCTGTCTTCATACCTGTCATACCATCAGCATATTCCAGGCGTGAGCCATCTGACTGTAGGAGAAATTTTCAGTAGCGGAGCTGAGCACTGAGTACTCGGATGTGGCAGCTAGTGTGTTTCTAAGGGTTATGGAATATAATATGAGAATATGATACGAAAAGAGAAGATGGATCTGAATTAATAGAAGAGAGGACAGGAAAAGTAAAGCAAAGGCTGAAGGGAGAGGTCTGCATAGATGAGAAACGCTCGTCATGCTAGATCTTATCAGATGTTTCGTCTCTCAAATGTGCATGAAGAATGAATGAAAATGAAAAAAAAACATTTCAGGAGAGAATTCTACTTGTCAAAAGATGAAAAAGTAAAAGGAAAATACAGTTATATGATGCAGAGCAAACTTCTTCCAGTCTCTTGCTAGGAAAGACACGCATTTACAGATTTTTTATGTATCCCTGTAAAACCACAACACACAGCTGGAAGCACAACATAGATCCCAGAATTAGGGGAGAGACGAACTGAAGAAGCAGCTGACCTGAACTGTCACCAGTGTTCCTGGATTACTTCACGCTCAGTTGAGTTGCTAAGATAACCAATCTTGCACGGGTTGGATCCAGAATGTTTCCAAGAACTGAGTTAATTAGTGAAACACCCTGAAGTTAACTAACTCCCCTGCCAATAAATGGGCTCTTCCATTTTCCTCACATGATTATCTAGGCACTTTCACTTTTCCATATATAGGAGCAGCTCAGGGACTGACAGATCAGGCTAGGTAGGGATACAGGCTTCAGGCACATGCATACTCCTTGCACGCGTACGCAGATGCAGGCACATGCTGATTCCACACGCTGAAACCCAAGTTAGTGTAAGAGGTAGTAGGTGAAGCCAGCGACGGTCCTGCTGATAAAGAACCTTCTCCTTTAAGAGAAGGCACTAACGGTAGAACTCTTCAACCACTGTTTGTAATAATCCATCAGGAAAAGCATCACAGTCATGAATGGGCCAGTGGATGGTTTATGTGATTACACGCTGGATGATGAAGGGGCTTTCATGTTCACATCGGAGTCGGTGGGAGAAGGACATCCAGGTAAGAAACCAGCTCTGGCGAATGCGTAAAAAGAGTAATATTTTCATTTAAAAATTTTTAAAAGCCTGAAGAAGAATTCATCTGCTATTAATCTGATTATAGAAGTTACAAATAACAGGGCACGTTTCGCTTTATTTCTATTGGACCTTGTCCGTACAGACTATAAAACCGCTATAACTCGGGTGCTTCCAACAGGAGTTTACGTGCCTTTGCAGGGTGTGTGTTACAGTGAGGAGGGCAGTGGGGTTTATGGTTGCTGCTTCTTCCTTTTCATCTGGATTTCTTTCAGTATTACTGTGGAGACACTACTGCATCTCTGATAGACTCAAGTTTCACGTACGGCTAAGAATGCATAGCTTGCTTCTCGAGTTCCATAGCTTTATGGGCCCTGTGAAACTGTCCGGCATATATGCTATGCTCTAAAACTGTTGTCACCCACAACAGGAATATCTCTAAGCAGGCTAGTTTAAAGCCTTTAAAAATCAATGGTCCCAGCAGCTGTACATGGCAAAGTTGCTGATTTTTTTTCCCCCCATTCCTTCATCTGATGCAATATATGGAATTGCTTAAGCAAATAGTGGACAGTTATTTGCTAAACTTTAGGTATGGTCAGCAGACCTTAGTTCAATTTTATTGAAAACAAATGTTCATCCGCCATAAACATGTACCTTATGTCAACAGCAAGTGTTCCCCCAAGTGAGGCCAGGGGACAATAGACTGTTTGATGTCCTGAAAAGTGTATTTATTTTAGAAGCCGATTTGGCGTCCTGTGCCTTTTGCTATAATAAGGCTTTTTCAGGTCTGTACTCCGTGTTATGTGAGTAAATCATAAATGGGTGGAATGACATAGCAGAGAATAAAAAGGTCAGAAGTGAGAATTTTATGTCTATAATTGTGATGCTCTTCTATAATATTAACTTATTACTGCAGATCAAATCCATGGCTGATGCAATTGAGTACATCTCTGTCAATGTCAAGGCAGCTACAGCAAGTTAAGCCAGTTGGGGTTCTTTCTGATGTAACACATTCAGAAAATGACAACCACATTCGGTCCTTGGGACATAGGTCCCATCTCAAATTTATATATAATTATATCCAGCATCTGTAGCGCAAGGTAGTTCCATAGGAAAAATAACATTATACAATATGGTAATTTTAAATCGATGATGGTATTTCCAAAGATGACAGGTCACAGTTTATGCTACTCTAATCATTATTTTTAATCCCCCCGGGGCAGTAATAGGTAAGTCTCAGAACAGGCAGAGTTCAACTGAGTCCCCAGGTTTAGCTTTGTCCCTTGGTTGCCTTCCTTTACCAAGTCTCTTTTTGTCTTGTTTCTTGTTTTGGAATGTGGCCTACTTTTTAGTTCTTATTCACATTCCCTTCTTTTTTTCCCAAAACTCTATTGGCCCTCGGTAGGTTCTTTTAAGCCCCATGGGCGTTATTTTCCCCTTGCGCTGAAATACTAGGCAGGCCTTTGAGAAACCATGTCAGCACTTGTTAGATTTGTGCACAGCCTCTCATCTGGCAGAGGTTGCCAGATCTCTGGGTGCTGTGAGATGCAAAGTGGGAACCCAAGAGGCTTATTGTAGGGGGAGCGGGAAGCTGAAATTTACTCAGACATTTTCAAGACTGTGATGCTTATACTTTCTTAAACAGCCGAGGTCTTCGTGTAGGGTACTGAAAACCCAAACGCCTATGGCAAAGGAAAGATCCACGTTTTCCCGACCAAGGGAGGACAGTGAGTAACTCTGGGTGGTCCTGCAAATTCGTGTTCCTGAGCACAGCCCAGCAATAGCTCTTAATCGTCTCAGCGATAGCCCTCGTTTCTGACAGCAAGTTGCTCACCCTTAACATCCTGGCCAACCCCCCTTTTCCCTGCCTGTGGTTTTACACGGGAGGTGTAGGCGTGCCATTAGGTTTTTATCTCCCAGGAAAATCTTGGCTGTTTCTTAAAATGGGGCCCGGTGTCTGAGGCTGTAGTTGGGCTTCTGACATTATCAGTAGCGCTAGAATTTTATTGTGAGCTTTGAGTTCCTCTGTTTGATACCAAATGGATAACTCGTGTGTTCTTGATTATTTCTCTTCTGTATGTGACAGTATAATTTTGCTAGAGGGCATTACGTGAAGTAAAGATCCTGAACCAGACCTTTGTCTGGTGGAAATTTGAATTGTTCTGATTGTATTAGCTGAGGATCGAATGCTTTAATGGAGACCTCCTTCTTAATAAACAAAGCAGGAGAAATTACGTGCTTATTTTTTTGCGTATACAGAGAACTGCCTTATACCTGTGCAATGCCTAAGAGCTGTGCATCACTAAGAAGCCCCGATTCCATAGAAGCAAGTAATAGCTGGCAATAATTAACGTACAGGTATTACCGATGCTCCCCAAAGCCTTTATAGAAGACTCTGTTTATCCCATCTTCTCAGTCCAAATTCTTCAAAATCACTTGGGTATAAAATTTGGGACTTCCTTCCAGAAGGTCTTTAATCCTGGCATTTAGTGGGGTAAATGCCAAACTCTCTGAAGACTTACATGTGACTTCTTCATTTCAATATAATAAAAGCACATAGATAGCAGCAAGGGGAAGAGGAAGATTTTTTTTTTTTAGATAGCTGGGTTTTGTCACTGCTCCATTTTGCTTTGTCCAGTAGTGTCTGTCCGTGCTGCACAACGGTTTCACTGCGCTTCGAAAGGCATTGTGTGTTTCTCTGACCCACAATGTCTTACAGGTGCCAAACCACTTAGGATTAATTCCTTCCCCTATCTGGTGTGACTTCAGGTGGAATTGCCTGCAAACAGAATGTCATTCAGTTTTCCAGTAAGTATCAAGGGATGTCTTTAAAAAGATAAGAGAAAACACCTGCTAAAAGCACCCTCAGATTTTCAACCATATTAAAAACATACGTCTATCTTCTGAATATTCACAGAAAAAAAATCACAAAAGAAAAAACCCCCAGAAAATGCAGATCTTTCCAGCAAGTTGATGCTTGCATGTCTTATATCTAACATTATATACACTTAAAAATATCTAATATTGTATATACTTAACAATATACATAATACTTCAGTAAACTGTGTAGTGAACAAAGAGAACAGATGTACAAGATATTTAAACAGTGTAGTGTTAGCATTGAAGTTATCAGCACTCCTCAAGAGTCTTTTAAATAGGAAAAATGTAATACAGCACAATTCAGCTATTCAAAGTCTTTCTAGTGAAACTTTTTTTGCTGGAAAGCTTATTTTTTGATGAAGTGCTCACGATAAGTATCTGCTTTCCTTGACTGTTTTAATTTTTTACCAGAAAACTGAGAATATATTTTGAATATAAAATTTCACATTCTAGTTTAAATTTTTTTTTTCTGTTGATATAAATAATGTATCATTAAAAATACCTAATGTTATGTTGATGATCACAGGTTTTTAGGAAAATCAACCTTACCTTTTGAAATGTTCAATGTTTATTATATTTACTACACCATCAAAGCCAGAAGTGTGGTTGTACCTGTTGTGCTTCAAAGGGCGGAGCTTTTTTGAATTACATTTTCAGTTGTTACTGCTGTTCATAGATTGTTTTGGGGGGTATGTGGTGAATCTGTGAAACTGAATTCTTGGGGAGGTCCTGAGAACTTGCAGATGTCACGGCTTGTGTTGGGCTCTTACATAGTCTAGATTGATGTAACAAACTTATGTCCAACTATCTGGAAAACTGTGAAGCTCCTTTTAATTATTGGAGATCATTTTTGTTGTTGAACGCCTCCTTTACGTCATCATTTGACAACTGGGCATTTGAGTGGGGTTTATCATCAGCTCCCCTGGACTCATTCATTCCTTTTATAGTTAGCAAGAGCTGGTTTACGGCCAGTTGGCATCTCTGCCATGAGGCTGGGTCTGTGGGATGATTGGATTTCATTAAAGGAATTCATGGTTATCTAATACTTTCCTGCTTAGTCAAGAAATCCTCAGCCTGGACATCCCTTCTGCAATATTTATCCTATTGGATAGTAGTTCACTACATGAAGGTATGCATGAACCGAATTCTTACCTATTACATCATTTTTTTAGACGATAATGCCTCACCAGAGGTGGTCCATTATGCTTTCCCTGTTTCCAAAAGAGAAGGAAAAAAAAAAAAGGAAGGAAATAATGGACCAACATATCCTGTCACATTTAGCGGCTAATAAGAGAAATGGGACGGTTGAGATGAGAAATTTAAATAACAATGAAGTGTGCACAAAGCCTGCTAAGCATTGCTAAGTATAGAACGCCTGGTTTTATTTTACACCAGAGACCTTTACTAATAGACATGCCTTTAATTTAATGCATTAATCAGTCAATCATCCAGCTAGATTTCTCTTTCCAGTCTTGATAGGCGTATCTGTATCTGTATTTGGATCTAGTTGCACTAGAACTGTTGGCTGTTGCGCCAACAATCAGATATGGCATGAATTGTCAAGCTGATTTGTCTCAGCCTATTTTAATCTAAAGGTGTGCTATCAGCGTAGTAGATTAAATTATTCTAATTTATTATTTTAATTGATTAAATTCTCGCATAGGTTTTAAAGACCAGAAGGAACCTCTTATATATAATCTGGTTTGACCTTCACACACAGGTAATAATATTTCATGCAAGAATTCTTCAAACACGCTAGTAAATGATGGTTGAATTTCATTCATACCTTTTAAAAAGATACCCAATTTTCATCTAGAGGTTTGAAGGAACAAGGAATCCTGCATTCCTCTAGATGAATGGTTTCAATGGCTCTCACCCTTTTAAGATTTTCCTTATTGAATCTTTATCTGTCTCTTTAATTTCCAGCTATCAACTGCAGTTCCATTATTGTCTATCAGGCAAAAACTTTTCTCTCAGCATATTATTTTTAGGTTCTTAGAGACTGTCATCCCAATGCCTGTTAGGATTTCCTCTGGTAGGATGCCTTTCCTTCAGTCTTTCAAAACTAGAGTGAGCTTGACTGATTTCATCCTGGAAGATGTACTTTTCTGATTTTGGGGCATTCTTCTCAGTCTGTCCTAAACCTTCCTGCAGCTTCTTAACGTCGTCTTTGGAATACCACCACCAAAATCTAGTATTTCTGTAGCAGTCTCACCAATGCTGTTGTATGGAGATAATTTCATTTCTATGGGTGACTGTTCATCTGGTTTTCTATCATGATCTTTTCAGAGTAACAGTTTTGTGAGACAAACTCTCCCCTTCTGTAAATGTGGACTACGCTTTTTGTTCATGAATGTTGGCTGTGTTATTTCTCTGACAGGGAAGCAAAAGAGCTGCTTTTCTACCTATCAATATCCATGAAATACTGTAGATACTAATGATACAGTTCATACAAAAAAAACCCCAAAACATGAAAACATCCTGTTATATCTTCACTTACTGATTTCACTGCCTACTATGGCTAATGCTCCCTTGAAAATTTCATGAAAGTTTTAGTTCATAGATTAATTTCAACCACAGCATGCAAAACCAACATAAGGTTCTTTGTACCAGATAGGTGCCACGAGGAGAAATGAGGATGAATTAGTCATATGGGATTACCTGTACTCTTCTTGACTGTTTTGGAAAGAATGCATATAATATCCCTGTATGTCCCGACATGGGACGCTGGTATCTAATGCAAGTGAGACATGTTTCATGTGGAACGAGGACAGGGATAAAGGTTGTTCCTGGCATAGAAACTCTGGGTGGTGAAAAAAAGACTACAAAGTAGTCCCGGTCACTAGGAGTTTACTGCAGGGCATTGGACCTGCACTAAGAAGGTCATCCTATCCCAGCTGCTGTGTTGTCCCACTCAGGTAATCAAAAATTACATATTTTTGTCAACAATGTTTGCTTTTATGCTTGAAAAGATGGCTGTATTTCCTTATAAAAATGAAAACTTTGAAGAGAGCAAGCAGAGATACATTTTAATCACTCCTGCCACCTTTGTCCCCAGTCTTGCTAAACAAGCTTCATTTGGACTTCTAACTAAATTGCAAGAATGGTGTCTGATTCCTGTTTGGTAATAATTGTCCCAAATTTAGTAATCTATGTACAGTTCTTGCAAGGCTGAAAGTTCCCATGCAGCCTACATTTGCTAATTGTCTTTTGTGTTCATTCTTTTTGTGTTGAAGTGGTTAATATGGGAGATAAGAGTGTCAGAATCACATTAGTTCTCTAGTCTTTGATTTGTTCCTCTTAGCTAAATGTACACCTTCCTCATGAAAATAAATGAGAATTTATTTTGAATTGAGGTTAAATGTATTAAAAGTCTCTAATGACATACTCTTACAAAACATCGCTTTCCAACAGATTGTGTTGCAAATGGCAAGGCGGGAGATTATTTTGCCACACAGCAGGTTACGGCAACCTCTAAACACAGTATGCAATATCAGACATTTTTCAAGAACAATAAAATTAAAATACATGAGAAAAATTACCATTTTCACATGGAAGGCATTGTTATGGGTGCTGCCCTTTTGTGTTCATTAGAATAGCTACATTATTTGATTAGGATTCATTAGTCATTAAAAAGGTAAGAAAAGAAAGAAAAAGAGAAAAGATTACTATGAAAAACCTGAGCTGAAACCTTTGTATTTGGGATGTAACTGAAGATAATCCTCAAGAATTACCTCAGGCAAACTTCTGTTGGTAACCCCTTCTTGCTTCCGTGCGCGCTGCTCTCTCCCCTGTCTTAGGTGGGTTGCAGGGATTATTAGGAGATGGCACTGCAGGGTGGTAGGGAGCAGTGAGAGGCAGCAAACCTGAAACGGGCGCTTGACTCTGAGCTGTGCATTATCTGCAGTGATCTAAACTCTTGCTCAGGCTTTACCAGCAGTGTTCTTCAGGTTCGTTCTAACTTTCTGTTGGGCAGATGGAAGTTGATGGTGGAATATCACCTTCATGTTAGAATACCACTGATGCGGAGTGCATGCTGTATTGGCTTGTGGTGTTAGAGAAGGAGAAGGCTGGGAGTAAAGCCTCTTAGCTTCTCAGGTAATTCTATGTATAACATACTTGTTTCACACCTAAGTGCAGAAAACTACAGGTAAAGTTGTAGTCAGTATTAGTTTGCACCATGGAGTAAATTCCCCATTGTATCTACTGGCTTTGCTTGCAGGATGTTTCATATGTCTTTCTATTTAGTTAGCTTAAATACTCCAGTAATAAGTAATAAAAGAATTCCTTGCTGAAACACCTACCTATTCAAAGTGATGCAAACAGTCCGTGTTTTGTATTGAGTGCTATGGTTTTGAATCACAGCTTTGATGCCTTGCAGATAAAATCTGCGATCAAATCAGCGATGCTGTACTAGATGCCCATCTCAAACAGGACCCGAATGCCAAGGTTGCTTGTGGTAAGTTGTTTGCTGCTTTGCTTTAAGTCATCACCCAGTCACCGTTCTTTTCTTATGATGTTTGCATAGCGCTTGATGCTATCATTTGCTAACTCAATTTACTCTCTAAAAATTACATAAGAATTACAGTCTTCAAGAGAAGGAGAGATGAGAAGAAACGGTAAAAGTTTTTATAAAGACTGGAGCCTGTAGAATGGTGGGATAGTTAATTATGTGTGTGGACTGAATTTTCCTGGGAGAAACAGACTGGGCTTCATTACAGTGGATTTTTGAAAGACTATTTGAATGTTTTGTTGAAAAGTTCATTGACTGTATTTCATAAAGTACGAATTTTTCAGTCCAAGTCCCCATAACTCCTTGTGTTTTGAAATCTCTTCAGAAAGAGTTGTACCATCAACCCTCAGGTCATTACCCCAATTCATGTATTATGTAACTAAATCCCATCTTCAGATTCTTCCTCCTGGGACTGGAGGCAGGTTTTCAAAATATTTCATCACTGATGAGATTTATTTAGCCTCCGTATGTATCTTAGAGTGATTAAGGATTAAGTGGATTTAGGAATCACAGCTTAATGCTGCATTTCCCTAAAATCTGTGTGTATCACTGCATCATGCTCAGTGTTTTGACTTTCCCATTTGTAAGTTGGACATACTAGTCTTTTCCTTACTTTCAGACATATGGTGAATATGAAAGGAATTTGTTGTCGAAGGAGCTAATATTGCTAAAAATATGGGTAGAAAGGACTTATATACTGTATATACCCAGTAGATCTCTCAAAATCACCATCGTCACATAGTTATTTGTCACAGTGGGCTGGGTTATTCTACTGTTGCAATCCTGTTTTCATCTCTCTTTTCAGAGACAGTGTGTAAGACAGGAATGGTGTTGCTCTGTGGGGAGATCACATCTCATGCTATTGTGGATTATCAACGAGTTGTCCGAGATGCAATTAGACATATTGGCTATGATGATTCAGCTAAAGGTTGGTGGAAAAACTCATTAAATCCTTGAAGAGCAAGCAATAGGCAACTGCAAAACAGGTCTGTCACCACTTCCATGCATGGGCTTTAGCAAGCCTGATAAAAACTGAATGTCCTGCGTGAAAGCTGCTTACGTGGTGCTACGTGAATACACTTTCTGGCTTTATCCCAGTAAGTAGAAAACCCATCATATATTAGTTAAAACTGAAAGGGATTAGGCAGAACATACTTGGAACTGTGGTATTAGGGCAGAGTAGTTAACTGCAGCCTGAGCCACAGAACCTACCACTCCTCCAAACTTGTGAGAACTCGAATCTCGGTTATTAATTTGGCAAGCCGATTGATGCATCTTGGTGAGAAAGAGAGGGAAGAAGAAACCTAGTTCATTGCGTCGTACCATCGTATATTTGTACTGTGGTAGCATCTAGAATTCCCAGGTGTAAAGCAGGTTCTCACTGTGCAAGGTGCTCTGTTAGCTCTGAACAACTCCTCCTACGCTGAGGAGTGTGCAGTCCAAATCCGGTTTGTGTAACGTACAAACGATAAAAAAGACAAAATGCTTTATAGACCAGACACATTTAACTTTCTGATTTGCCGTGTATCTGTTTATACATTACAAATATTCCAAGTATACTGTTACAGTGAAGTGTATCTTTTAAGAGCTTTCGGTTAAAGAAAGTTGTTTCCTGCAGTCCTTTAACGGCTATTGAATTTACAGGGAGACTGTGGTGGGAGAATATTCTAGAAGCACAGCTGCAGATTACCTCCACCATCACGTAACAGCAGTGCTTTCAGAAAATGCTGGCAAATCTAATAGGTCGTAAGTCTCCTTTTTATCCTAACTGCCAAAAATGATAAGGGGAGATGCAGTGACCCAGTAAAAAACAATTTCTATGCAGAAGGAAAACAAAAAGCTAAGACAAACAATTGCACACAGAACTATAATTTTCTTCTCTACCTCGCGCATTTAAAAGAGGGCGAAGAGCATTCTTCAAATGGATCATATGCATATGGACATGTATATAAGTTGTATTGGCTGAACATGAGTTTGGTCAGCAGCTGCCAGTAGCTACAGTTCTAGGAAAGGTTGGATTTGGAGAGAAGCAAGTTGCTATTAATATACCTAGGAACAGGTGGAAAATTTTGCCACAATATTCTGTAAGTCTTTCAATTTCTTTTTAAAACCTTCCTTTTGGTCTTTGAAAGTAATGTAAATTGAATCCCCACTTCCAGATTTGCTGTGAGACTTGAATCTGTTTTTTTCTCTGTTTGTGGCTCTCACACAAACTCCCATGAGAGATTTATGTACAGACACTGTTTTACATGTATTACAAATAATGTGTCAGAGAGCAGAGCCTTCAGTTGCTAAAAACATCAGCTTCTAGGAATTTACGTAGAGGTTTTTAATACTATTTATTTGGGAGAGGCTGATTATTTACTTTTTTGACTAGTTTTCTGCAGTTAACAATTCATAATCTGAATTGGCTTGGCGCAGGGTGCCAATGCAAGAGAAAACAAGCAGTAACAAGCAATAAAGGCAAGCCTATATGCCCCAACCCCTCCCAAAAAAGGTTTCAAGTGCTGCGTTGACAAAAAAATTTAACTGAAAATAGCGGTTAGGTTGTGAGTTCTGAATGCGGTATCCTTCAGAATGAAAATTTTGTCATATGGTTCCATGTTACTTTCCTGAATTGTGACAGAAAAAGCTTAACTTGCCGCTATTCTTTTTTCCAAACAGGCTTTGACTACAAGACTTGTAATGTCTTAGTGGCGCTGGAACAGCAGTCACCTGATATTGCCCAAGGTGTTCATCTACACAGGGATGAAGAGGATGTTGGTGCTGGAGATCAGGTAGATACGACGTCACATCTAAAACATCAGAGCTGTTTGAGTGGAAAGTTTGCCCCATCTCATTGCCCCATTTTCTAAATCAAAATCCATGTGAAGATTTCCACACTTCCATCTTGGGCTAGCCCAGAATAAAAACCATACTTTTATTAAAACAGTTGGAAGTTCTTTGAGGGCAGACTTTTGCCTGGTGTTTGTTACAGCACTCCGTGCAAGTCAGGAGAGCTCTGGCAGTTTGTAGTAGCTGAGGATGTGTCCTTTAGAATTTAACAAAGGTTTTTTGCTTATGATTTCATGTTTTTGTTGAGTAGCTTTAGATTCATTAGACCATTCATCTCGCAGCCAGACTTGTCTTGTAAGATGGAATAAACAAAGGATCTTTTCATTTTCACAGAGCTCTTGAGATTTTACGCAGAAAAAAATTAGGGGGTTTCAACTGTCTGCAGCACTAGTACAATGAAGGCAAATACGCCAGAATACTTTCAATTCTGTCTTATTTCCCAGAGGCAGCTGTTGTAATAGGTGTTCCACATAATTAAGGCTGTCCAAGCTGCATTTCTATGAGCTAAATAACACATGTAGGTAATTATGGTGTGTTCCCAAGAGAAAGATGCTAACATAAAAACTCCATACTCTGACTGATGCCAGTATGAGCGAGTTTAACATTTACAGTCGTTATCATTAGTAGTAATATCTAGTTTATAACAATGCTGTTGAGAACCATAAGTGGAGATATCAGAGTCCAGGAGCCAAGCTAATATTGTTCAAAAAACCCTTGAGGACTAAATTAAAATGCTTTTATGCTGTCATGGGGACATAATACTACATAAGATGAAAAGATACCTGACTTTCTTTGGCATTTGATGGCCTCCCTTCCCATTGTATCAAAGTACCTTCCCGTCTTTATTTTTTTTGTATCACAACATACACTGGATAAGGAGAAAGAAGATGCTGCTAACTCTATTTAACAAATAATGTTCTGATGCAGGGAACGGGACTGAATAACACTAGAAGCTGTGACTAGAAGTGTGTGGCGCTGCGAATCTGAGGCAGGTGCCTTAGACTGTTGAACGGTACCTCCTTTATGTAGGATTCAAATCCCATTCCACTGACATGTCAGATCTGAGCTGCAGTATACATGTGTCTGTATTCATACAGAAAAGCTTCTACAACCTGTCCAGGCTAACGATAACACTATGACAGAATAGTCCTGAAATTCTTTTGCTCAAACAGATTTCCTTTCTTAGGAAAGAACCTGGGTTTTTTTCGCAGAAATGTCTCTGTTTCTGCCCAGGTTTCCAGCTCAATGTGTAAACCTTCAGGCTTTCAGTGAAAAATTCTAGGAACGTGGTTTGTTTCTCATTGCACTATAACATGTTGGAGCCTGATCTGAGTTTAAGCTTCTTGGACTGTAATGTAAAATAGTAGAAAGTATACCTGAGGGTACTGTTTACTCTTTGCTTCAGATGAAATCTCGTTGCCTTTGGTTGTGGTGCTTTTAGCAGTGACTGAAGTATCTCTTCTCCTCCTGTAGGGTTTGATGTTTGGTTATGCAACAGATGAGACAGAAGAATGTATGCCTCTAACAATTATTCTTGCTCATAAACTGAATGCCAGGCTAGCAGAGCTGAGGCGTAATGGAGAGCTTCCTTGGCTGAGGCCTGACTCTAAAACACAGGTAAATACTAATTTCATTCCAGTTTTTCCTCTTTTACTAACGCAATAGCATTCCAGACACTTATGGATAGTCCAGATAGTTGAAAACTACCACTTTTTCATTTCCAGAAATCTTAAATATTTTTAAAGACAGCAATTGAAGGTGTTCGGAGTATCAGGATAACCTGCAAGTAGCAGATATATAGCCTACAAGTAGCAAATAAAGCATTTCCACTGCTTATGATACCGTCTCCTTACAGGTTAACCTGTAGCAGAGTGCTAGGAGCACTTAACCACCTACCCGTCAAGAAACATTTAACATTTAACATATGTATTTAGGGATTCGGGCTGGCTTTTTTGAAGATGCACTGAGAACGTAAATTTCTGAGGCTTGGGAGCTTGGCTGGAAATCCCAACCGAAAGACCCATTTTGGACAATTTCATAGAAAATCAGATCGTCCATACTGGGTCTCTGGTTTTTTTCTCACCGCTGCAAAAACGAAGAATGAGAAAGTAGGCTTCATTTCTCATACCGTGGCAACAACGTGAGCAGTGATCATTGTAATGTCAGCGTTGACATTTTGCTACAATTTTGCTCTTGGAATAGCATAGCATGACATTTGATGTAGGCCAGTAATACATTTTATAGCAACTTTGTTTTTTTCTTCCTCCCTTTCCCTGTTCTGTTCAGGTCACGGTTCAGTACATCCAGGAGAACGGAGCAGTCATCCCAGTGCGTGTGCACACCATTGTGATATCTGTGCAGCACGATGAAACTATTTCGCTGGAGACTATGCGCAGAACCCTGAAGGATCGTGTGATTCAAGCTGTTGTCCCTGCAAAATACTTGGATGAGAAAACTATTTATCACCTTCAACCTAGTGGGCGTTTTGTTATTGGAGGGCCTCAGGTTTGTGTTGTATTATTTTGGTGCTTTTATCAGCTTGCCTTTGCCATTGTCTTAAAAGAAATGCTCAGCTTTTTGGCATGTCCGTCCTAAGGCGTGAGAAGCAAGCTGTCTAGTGGAAGTTTTAGCTGCAGTTGTATGTGGGAGAAGCACCCAGGCTTTCACGTGCTGTATTTCAAAGTAACCTTTGAGGGCACGGTTATATCATACACGCGTTGTGACTAGGCAGGCAGGTTGAGCTGAATCTTACATTGCGTGTGGAGCATACGGCCCAGCTCTGGGTTTCCTCCAACCCTCTCGAGTCCAGCACCGAGTGAGACACGCGATCCTTTCTCATGGAAGGCATGCCTTCCAGAGAGATGGACAAGAGAAGGCAAGAGAAGGTTTACTTCTCTTACAGTGAACCTGGTTTGCAGATCTGCACAGTTTGCACTGTTCTGCCTGACACCAACGAGAGCCGAAGGTGTTCATCCGTTCTGAAAAATCAGCCCCTGATAGGCTTCTCCTGGTGAGAAAATAAATGTTGCTTTTGCTTTATCTAGGCAATGCAGGAGCTGGGATTTATAATTTGATCCTGCGCTCACAGAAGTCAGGCAGAACTACCGCTCTCTGTAGCATCAGGACTTCTGAGATTTGGTTCTTGAAAACAAATTCACCATTCCCAATGTTTTAGTCTTCAGTTCCCTTCACAACTGTCACAGCAAAATTCCAAAGCTCCTTCCTGAAATTAGGTCCAATTTTACAACAAATCCAAGTAGACATTGTTTTTCCTTTGCTGTTCAAATTCATTCATTTACTGGAATTTGCCAGAATTATTTTTAAGGTGCTGTGTCTTTTTTACATTAGTGCCATGGAACAGGCATGAAGGTGTTGAGATTAATCATTATAATAATGATTATACAAAAAATATATTTTTGTGTAGTTGCATTGGTTGTATCACTGTAATTTTGTGTATCATTGGCATCCTAGACTACGGACAAATGGAGAGGCAAACTTGAGCTGTAACTTGGAGCAAATGAACCAATGCAGCAATCATAGCTACTTGCAAAAACAAGGCTACACATACGAAAATTTTCAGGTGTGCACTGAACTGCACCCATTTAAAAATATAATAGAATTACATTTGGTAAGCCGGCCAGGAATAGCTTTTCTACTCTTGTGGTGGAACTGTATTGCTTATGTTTGCGCATACAAACACAGGCACGTTGCAGTGTATGTTTGCAGCCTTTTAAACCTGGGATAAGATTGCTTTGTGTGGGTCAATCTGCCTGTGTGTCCGTGGCCTTAAAACTGCTATCGTCACTTGTGCAACTTACAATAGCATTGCAGCAACCAGAAAGTAACTATTTCTTTCCTTGTCTTTTATGTCTTGAACTTTCTGATTACTTTTCATAAGAGTATTACTCAGTTTTACTTTTAACAACGCTAGCTATGGAAGGCTGTCTTAATCTCCAGCTCAGTTCATCTAAGGAAGACACACGTATTTCACTTGGGATTTCCACCTTATGTTTTTGAGCAGGGTGGTACCTTGAATTCTGGCTATGGCAAAATTAGTAATTTTGCTGCTATCACCGTTTTCCCAACAGCAACACCCGCTGGTACTGTGAGGACATTACAGCTCGTCGCAAAAGTGACTTCCACACGCTTTACAAAGGCATTTGTGCTCTTTCAGCACCTTCAGAAGTTAGAGAGGTGTTTTTTTTCCTTTCACCTGTCCATTTCTCTTCCTCTCACTCGGTCCTGCAGTCAAGTCATGATGGCACACAAGGTGTTCTCGTTGCAACTGTCTGTGCCATCAGAAATTAAGGTTTGAGTCAAGCAGAAGAACCCCAGGAGGACAGGATCCTTTAGACAAGCTCAGCTATCTGCAATTCAGATTTACATCCCGCTGCTTTCTTAGTAGAATGGAACAAACAGTGCCAAAGGTTTTCTTCTGTGTATATGCACAGTCTTTCTAAGAAAAACTTTGACTCTCCACTTGTGTTTGCTGTGCAAACATTCCAGTAGTTGAATTTTACTGACATGATATTCTGTAGACAAAGCATTTCAAACCTGCCTGCACAGGTGGAGACTGAATTTCAAATTTGACCATGTTTCCATTCACACCAGAGGGCTTAAGCATTTAGTAAATCGGGGCGTCAGACGATTAGTCAGGTACTGATCAGCTAACCAAGATCAAATGAAAATATCAAGTACTTATGAGGAGCAATCAGGATAGCTGGGTAGGCAGCTAGAAGGTTACCTGCGCTTCCTTATTTAATATTTTAGAATATTCATCTATTTGTTCTTAGAAAGAAGTAATCCTTCTTTCCCAATGACCTATAACTGCCTACTACTCCATACCCATTGTGTATAGTTTAAATTAGACTATAAATATTTTGGGATTGGAAATGTGTTTTTAGTACATATTTGTATGACAGTCTCTGTAATGATACTGCACTGGAAGTGTTGGGTGCCAGGCTCCATGCAATGGTGTAGGAGGTAGCAGTGGCATACCTTTCAATAGTAAATACAAAAAAGACATCTATTATTTAATAGTCACACAATTTCAGATTTTGATCAAAAGATATGAAAGCCTGCTTTTAAAATTTTTTCGTTAACAGTGTAAGATCTCTCAATTGTTCCTATACGCCACGTAGTGTGTTAGCAATATTCTGTATTCAGTTTGGATGTGGTAGATAAGTAACTTCTAAACTAAAGTTCCCATATTGTCTGGAATATTTACTTTTGGAACAGGCAGTGCATGCTCTAGCTATCTGGGTGTAAACCTGTTTGCTTGACTACCAAACGCTATTCGTGAATGGCTTGTCTTATGAATCGGGCTTTAAAGAACATTTATAGCCACCGTTGTAGCTCGGTGAGACAGATTCATTCCTTCAGCTACCCCACAGCAATCCATATGTGGTGAACTGACTGACATGTTGTTGTAGTCTTCTGAAGGATGCATAGCCTTGTTTGAGACTTATATTAAAAGGGATCGTAAAATGGACAAATTCTTCTACTGATTCAGGGTGATGCTGGTGTTACTGGTCGAAAGATCATTGTGGATACTTACGGTGGCTGGGGAGCCCATGGAGGTGGTGCCTTTTCTGGCAAAGACTATACGAAGGTGGACCGATCAGCTGCGTACGCAGCCCGTTGGGTGGCCAAGTCTCTTGTGAAAGCGGGGCTCTGTCGCCGTGTTCTCGTTCAGGTATGGTTTGCTATGAATGCTGCTTTTCTCCAAAAGATTTTTCCTTTTCAGCTTTACCTTGAATACACATCGTACGAGACACTGTAGTAGAAGCAGTCGTGGTGATGGCTTGGGGTTGAAGAAAGGAAGACCTTGATGTGCTTGGTTCAAGACCGCTGTAATGTCACTAATAGCCCATCAGCTTCTTGAAGCTGGAACTTTTCGTTTAGCTTTCATTTTATTGGCTGTTTTTCTGGACATTTATCGAGCCCTCAGTCCTCTGATGCTTACTGTCATGGAAATGAGCACGGGGTGACTGGATAATGGGGAAGAAAGTTATCCAGAGACCTCAGCATTTTCAAAGTTTTCTCTTTTTTTCTACAAATACAGGTTGCGCAGATATGGGAAGCGAAGGAGAGGCCTTAGTTTTCCTAAGATGGTTCATGAATGAATGCTTTCTTCTGCTGCATACTGTTGCCCACTGAGGTGCCGTGTTTATTTGCTAACTGTAGTGTCTTTTTTGCCATAGGTTTCTTATGCCATTGGGGTAGCTCATCCACTGTCCATTTCACTGTTCACTTATGGAACTTCCCAAAAAACAGAGAAAGAGCTGCTGGACATTGTGCACAAAAACTTTGATCTTCGGCCTGGAGTCATTGTCAGGTATAGAAACACACAAAAAGGAAAATATTTTGGTGATCACATCCTACAAATGATTTCTTGCAAAACTGTTAGGTGTTACAATGTAAGAGTCAGCCTCTTGATGAACTGGCATGGCATTGTTCCATGCAGTACAAAAGAGGCTTTCTCTCGTTCTGTCACTCTGTCAGTCTTCACAGTCGATACTTTTTATGGATCTACCGGTGTGCCGTATCTTTTAAGATAATAGATGTACTTTTCAAGTTTCGTATGAAGCATATACTTTCAGCATTTGACCTTATATAGTATGTGGAATGCAAATAAAATAAAATAACTTTTGTATTCCAAGAATTTTAAGTTACTTTACTGTGAAAAAGGATATGTTTTGTTTTACAAAAGGAATTGAAGGTTATTTCATCTTTTCCATTAAAATTAATAATTCTCAATAATAAGGACTGTTCCTGTAGCCCTAAAGTACTTCACATTTAAGTTCTGTTGTCACTTTTATGGACGTGTTCACTGGTATGCTTGCATCTCCAGAATATGCGTGCTTGACTAAGGGTGTGAAATGGATGTCGACATCAGGATTTTAACGGTAGCTATCATGAAGTATCGTAATGTGAAGAATTTTCTCTTGTTTTTGTCATACACACAGGGATTTGGACCTAAAAAAGCCCATTTACCAGAAGACTGCATGTTATGGTCACTTTGGAAGAAACGAATTCTCATGGGAGGTGCCAAAAAAACTTGTGTTTTGACACTAGCAGTCACCCTTTAAAAACAGAAAGGAAGAGAAGTCCGCTAATGATGGGGATGCTTCCAAAAATCAAATTTGACAGCTTTGTATTCAACAAAAGGAATTTTAGATTTTAAATGGAAAGAAAGAAAAGGATATTTTCTTGGAAATTGATTTTTTTAACCCTCGGTGTCTTTCATTATCTAAGATATAAAGGACAGAGTCTGTTTTTTTAATCAGCATAAGACAACAAAATACAGTTTACTTTTTATTGCTGCTCTGTTGGTTCTTTTGAAAAAGGCAAAGTATGACTCAGGTACGCAAACCAATGGCTGAACCTCAAACCTTTCATGGGCAAAGGCAAAGACGACTTTCCCAATTCTGACTAAGGATCAGCAGATCTCTTGCTTCTAATTAGACAATGGGAAATTCTGGGGTCCAATTTCCTTACTGGAGCTAGCGCTGCATACAGCTGGGGGTTGCTTTGATGGGAGAAGGCTGAATATCACGTAACTGTATCTCGGCCTCTTGTGTAGAAGATGTTAACATATATGTAATATTTAAATCACCTTCACTGGGTATGTGCTGTTGATGTTGTGTTTCAATTACGTATGTTTTTGAAACATAAGTGTTCACCTATAAAACAACAATCATTGAATAAAAAGCTTTTTCCTACCATGTATGTAAAGGTGCCTCTTTTTCTATTTTTTTTTAATGTTGCAGTATAATGGTCCATCTCAACTCAGCCTCTTCTACTCTTGTAGGATTTTAGTTTACCAACACAATTGAATTTTATTAGATTTTGGAATTGTGATATGAATTTATCTTTCACCACATGTGTGATCACTGTTTAGTCCTTGTGATTAACAGAAACTTGGTGAAAAGGTATTAGATTTTTATTTTTAACTCTTAGGTTTGTGCTATACAGTATTCTCTCGTAATTTTTGCTCCCAGATGTTAGGTTTATTGCACGGCTTACTAGGTTTGATGTCATTCTGGAATAAAATAAAGTGCATAGAAATAACTGCAAAACATCAACAAATATATATATAGCATGAGGTTAAAATTTGGACCGCTACGCTGTCCATCAGTCTCTCGCCGAAGAACTAGCCGCTAGATGGCTGTGTCCCCCGCGGCTGCGGGAGCAAGTCTGTGCAGAAAGCGTGTCCCTGTTTGCGCCAGTACTCAGCTACTGAGTCTGGGTACCGGTTCCCTGTTACTCCTGCTGGAGACAGTGACAGCCTCTCCTCCTGACAGCTCGAGGTAGCTGGTGTGCACGGTGGATTGGCCATGATCTAGCCTGAGGACAGGGACGTTTCTGTGCTGGTGTGCTATATTGTCATAGAAAGTGACAAAGTACTTCTTTTTGCAAAGGACTGTGGACTAATCCTGGGTTTGTTTAAGTTGGGAAGATGTGAGATCACGTCCAGCCTCTGTGGTCAGTTTTGTTTGTCAATAGGCAACAAGGATGAACTTAATCCTGCAATACCAGGCTTACCTATGTATGGCCCCCAAGAGTCGCTTAATCCTAGCTTTGTGGTTTAAGCAGCAGCCTGTTAGATCTTCTACGCTGGAGAAATGCTGCCACCCCATGTTTCTCTCCTAACTAAACTCCTTTGTACAGTGTCTCCCAAACAGACGTTGAGGTGGAAAGAGAGTGCCTGACTGTGATGATCATTAAAGAAAAGTTGCCGTTCATTCTCTTCAAGTACATCACAAACACAACTTTCATCTGTTCAAGCCAGAAGTTTATCCACTTTATTAATTACGCTAATGTGTTATATGTACTGTGTAAGTTGAGACAAACAAGTAGCAGGTTTATGTGTAGCTCCTGATCTCCTGAGGGCTTAGAGCATTAATCAATGGCCCTCGTTGGACACCCGGATACATTTTGGCAGGAAAATAGCTTAAAATGCAGCGCATCTTGAATGTATTGGCAAACGTTTCCCAGAGACTGGTTCCCCAGCAGCATACTGCTCATCTTGCAAGGAAGAAGGTTGTTGTGTGTGTCAGCCTCAAAACTGTAAAGTGTTTGGAGCCAGGTCCTGTTGGTCTGGCTGCCTAGAAACATAAACCTTGGCCTTCATTATTAAAGACTTGTTTTGCTAATGAATTTTTACCTATCTGTAATGTATACAAAGGCATTTTACTAACGATAAGGAACTCACCATTCATACTGCCACAGAACTGTTTTGTGGAAGTGTTACAGTCCTACACATACCTGTTTATCAAGACGTCCCTGAGACGGCGTAAGAAGGCACAGCTTTGTTAATGCGATGGAGGCCTCGCCATTGGCTTCACTGCTCCAGGATCTCCTGGTCATAATGTGTTATAACTAGCAGAAGCAAGCGGATGAAAAATAAATAGAAAGAAACCTGAAAAAGTTCTGTATAAATAAATGTGTTGCATAATGTAACATGAAAGCAGAATGTCCCTGTCTCAACAAAAACAAACATCTGCAGACAAAATGAACAGTTCTGCTCTGGCGGTGACAATAACAACCATTACCGAGTTTGCCAGAGAGGGAGAGTGTGTCTGTCTAGCTGGTTTGGTGGGCAGGCGAGGTCATAGAATCATAGAATGGTTTGGGTTGGAAGGGCCCTCTAAAGGTCATCTAGTCCAACCCCCCTGCCCTGGGCAGGGACATCTGCAACTAGATCAGGCTGCTCAGAGCCCCGTCCAGCCTGACCTGGAATGTTTCCAGGGATGGGGCATCCACCACCTCTCTGGGCAACCTGGGCCAGTGCTTCACCACCCTCAGCGTAAAACATTTCTTCCTTCTATCTAGTCTCAATCTACCCCCCTTTAGTTTAAAGCCATTCCCCCTTGTCCTGTCGCAACAGGCCCTGCTAAAAAGTTTGCCGCCATCTTTTTTATAAGCCCCCTTGAAGTACTGATGGGCTGCAAGAAGGTCTTCCCAAAGCCTTCTCTTCTCCAGGCTGAACCACCCCAACTCTCTCAGCCTTTCTTCATAGCAGAGGTGTTCCATCCCCCTGATCATTTTCGTGGCCCTCCTCTGGACCCGCTCCAACAGGTCCGTGTCTGTCTTACGCTGAGGGCTCCAGAGCTGGATGCAGCACTCGAGTGAGGAGGCTTGGCAGTGGGGTGTGCGTGACAGGCTGTTGGGCGAAAGGCCGCGACTCTCAAACCTGCGTTTTACAGATGGGGGTCCGTCAGTCACACCCCTAGCACGTGAGCATTGTCTAGATCATTGGACTAATCTGCTAGTAAATGTATAGGGTAGAAATGATTGAACTTCTGTGGCAACTTTGCTAGCTATTCAGTTTTTCCCGTCAATGGATATAAGCATATGAGGTTCCTGGCCCCATTAAAAAAAAAAAAACAACAAAACTACAAACAGAAACATCATGTAATTGCTGCTATAATACACACACAGAGAGCAGGCATGCCGTTGGCGACAGAATATACACACAGAAAGTAGGTTCGTGTTCTCAGGACTTTTTTTTTTTTTTTCTTTCCCTTTTCTGTTGCTGTTGCTGCTTCGTTGAATCTGTATTTAATAACCCAGAAGCTGGAAATTGGAAACCATAACTTGCCCTCCCAAGTAGCTAAACTCTGGATGCTACAGGATATAGAGCACATCCCCTTGGTCCACATCAGTTTAGCCATTACCTGACGTTCTGAGCTTCCTCTTGGAGCATGAGGTACAGGGTTGAGCCCTTAAGTAAGGCATACTTACGTCTTCTGTATGAATGTGTGTGTGTGTGTGAGCGAGACAGACAAACCCAGACAGATGGAGGGGTGGGGGAGAGAGCAAGAACATGACAGAGTGTGCATACACTGAACTTGTTTACAGTAAACCAGTTAATCTGAAAATTTCCCGGTGGGGTTGGCAGCAGCAGGGAAGCCAGACCGCCTCAGTAAGGTAACGAGAAACCTCCCCTTGCCCTCCCTAAACCATGCTGGCAAACTCTCCGCTGCCTTCCCAGCAAGTTGGGCAATATGTGCATCCCCCCATCCGATGCTAAACGCCTTATCACAGCACTGCCTCGGAGCGAGGCACACTGTAAACAACCGGTGACCCACAGACATGCAGCTTTCTGCCCGATTCCAGCGCCTCAGCTCTTAGGATCCACGAGCAACAGGTAACTAGCCCCTGATCTCCTGCAGAAAATAATGCTGTTCAGCTCCTGCCCGCTCTGGAAAATGCTGGTTTTTATAAGTTTAGCAGTGCTTCTTGCAGGTAAGACATTGCCATTCTTGAATATGACTAACAATTATTTAACTAGTGGCTGTCTTAGAGAAATGAAGATCCCACTTGGGAACCCAGCCCCGGGTGGCCACAAGCAGGTGATCAGATTGCTGACTGTTTAGAATAAATCAATATTTGCGCAGTTTATTCACATTTGAGGCCTGATCGCCTCAGGTGTACAAGGTAGCACTAGGACTGCAGAATAGTGGCACAATTCCCATAAACAAGTACTGTTATGCGGTATTTGGGGTTTGTTCATCTGTCGGGAGGGATTATTAACCGGCTACGTACCGGCTCCTGTTTGTCTTTCAGATTTTACTGAAATCGGAGCTTTTGCCAGTCCAAGTGAGTGTAAAAGTGCAACCATAGATGACATGAATGAGACCCTTGAGGTAAGAGGTTGGCTGCATCAGCCAACCCAGGACCCGCCTTGCGCACACCTTCGGTCGGTGGTGGGAGGAGCGGGGCCCCGCCGGCTGGGCAAGCACAACCTGGGTATTGCTTCGGCAACGCCTGGCTCAAAACAAAAGTACATGGGGGGTGGGGACCGAGATGGAAGAGCAAAAAAAAAAAAAAGATTAGTGCCATTTGACCTGCCATGTCTTTGTAGGTGTGTTTTCCAGTTTGGCTTTGCTCCAGAGGTATAATGTGGCTTGAACATAAACAGTTATGTCTTTTGCCTTACATGTATAATGTTGTTTCCCACTTTCAAATATAAAGTGCTAAATATTTTAAATACAAGTAAAGCCAGTCAACTGAAAGCCTATGTTTTATGAATGAATGCCCCTGCCTTCTATAGGCTAGGGAGTTATCAGACAGTGACCCTTGAATATGGCAGCAATGGTAAAGAAATACCAGGGCAGGGCCTGTAAAGACATTTTTTCACACATGGTCGAGACATCTGTCTGTGAAACATCAAGACAGAAATAATAGCTAGAGTTGGGTCCACATATCAGTACATACTGTGAGCTTCTGCCTGGAGTATCGTTCTCATCACACGGGTGAGGAAAAAAAAAAGGCCGAGGGCAGCCCTTGCCGAGGAGGCGTTCTCCCAGGCGTCTGAGATTTTTTTTTCCCCCAGGGATTTGAATTATATTATTTTCTTTGTATGACTGTTGCCCATCACTTTCCACGATGTTCCTGAGCTCTTCAGCCCGAGAAGCAGAGTTAGCCATGGCCGGGTAGTGCTTCAGCAGCCGCCACGGAAAATTGCGCTTCCTCTTTTTCTTGCATCTGTGTAAGTTCGAAGTAATTGGTGTCTGTTACAATGATGGCAGGCACTTGCGTTTTGGTTGTGGCGTTTACCACAGCTCTGCACTATCCACAAATGTGCACAGGCACACGCATATGGACTGAAAGCTATTTATATGGGTACAGAGCAATAGCGAGATAAAAAATACGGGAACTTCTCTGTTTACACGCATTCACAAATGTGTATTTTTACACGCACACATGCACACACACACACAAGAGAAAGTCTGTGAGATGCCAGCATTCAGAAGATAAGAATAACAAACCAGTGTTTTATATAGAAAGAAGATACATACAGTTGTTTATAAAGGCATCTTTTCATATATAGGAAAAAAAAACCCCAACCCGTACCAGTCCTCCCTCTTGAACTCAATATAATGGAAAAACCCTATCTAGCCACTGTTTCCAAAAGAAGTTACTGGATTTCTTCCAAAAACATTGTGGGAAAATTAGTGTTACTTAAAACTATATAATTTTCAAGATGGTTCTTGTTCTGCATTTAAAAAAAAAAAAAGGAAAAAATATTTGACCACTTTCATAAATTAATTCCAAGGCCTTTCCTCTTCAGCTTGGACTTTTTCTCCCCTAACTCCATAGAAATATTCAAAATGCTTTCATGAAATGATCGCCAAGGGTGAAAAAGCTTCAATCAATTTCCTTGTCTGGACACTGCAAGAAACACTCGATCTCCTGCGCCCTGTTCAAGAGAAATGTGAGGCCCCTCCTGAACCGATGCTCCTCTTTGCTGGGTGTTGAACAAAGTGGCAGTGGAGAAGCACTGAGAAAATTTTTTTTTACCTACAGTCAGAGTGAGCTGGGAAAAAAATACAATAAAAGACATCTCAGCAACAAGCCAGAAAGCAAAGGGTGCTTAACCACCGCGCTGGCAGGCATCTGGGAGGCACGGCAGCACCAACGCAGGGGGTCCCACCATCCCCGCGGCCCAGCCGCCGATGCTGAGCAGCAGCGCGGGGTCGCTGAGGCAGCAGGGCCTGCTCTGCCCTCCGGCAAGAGCCTCTTTGGTGTCTGGGAACGGGCACGTCAGTCATATTTTTCCAAGAAATATTTGGATAGGTTTGGCCACAATAGTACTGAATGTCAGTGCTGCGAATGCAAACGCCACTTTGAGCCACTTTTAAAGTGTAACGGGCTGACAGGGACTTCGCTGTCACAGTGACAAGTGATGGAAAAATTGGGTGTTGCCAAAAAAAAAGAAAAAAAGCAAATAAAAATGCTTACTTTGACAAAGTCAGCTAGTGGGGGCAGTTATCATCCATACCCAGGTCAATGAGTATGCCTATGGTTTGCTTGGGGAGGGGGACACTTTTATACTCACTTTCACTCTGATATGTTGTTTTCTCGCTCTCTTTTTTTCTTTTTTATCCACTCAAAAGTTTGCAGGCAGCTGCCTCCGTGCCCACTCCCACTAGCCCCTAGAAACGGCGGGCTGGTGTGTGTCACCATTGACAATACTCAGTACTGCAAACCCATGTGCAACGAGGTAATATTCATGGTTTACTGCTGCTATACTGCTGGATCTCTTCATTAATTTACAAGTGTTTATTGTGTAATGCAGAATTTTCCTTGTTAATTTTTTTTTCTCCCTTCGGGCAGGGAGAGGTTGTAGAGTTTGTATTGACCTTCACTGGCTGAATGTTTCTTCATCTTACGGTTACCATGATGTAGCCTAAGACACCGTTTGTTTGTTTTTTCCCCATCTTTGTCTCCCAAGCATTATGACTTTCAATTCCTCAGAAGAAGTAGGCTGTATGAAGTATGTGGCAACGCCACCGGGTTTTCCTGGACAACGCAGCTTGTCGGAGGAAAGGCACTGGCTGTTTGTAACCGTGAGTATTTCTCAAACACATCTGGCCGCAGGGATGGGTGGCTCTGTCTGTTCTGTTTAAAAAAAAGGAGGAAAGAAAAGTTTCTCTTTTCTTGGCATGTGTGCCATTGTGAGAGCGGACAAACGGCTGAACCAGCAATCACGTTAGCTTTAAAACTACCACGAAGGCCTGGGCTGGTGAGCATTGCTATTTCAGTTTGGCTTAGCAAATACGACGTGCATGCAATGTTTGTGGGGAGATGCACTTTGGTTTTTTAAACAGTAAATAGGTATCAACTTAACACAAACCCTACGTTGCACAAGGGCTGTGTGACCCACTGGACAGACAGCAGTAGAACATAAAACTGCTGTTTATCTTGCAACAGTAGTCGAAGACCTCAGCAAAATTGGCCAACACCTGCACTATTCACTGTATGTACACACAATAAAACCCAGCAGCTGGCCCCAGCCAGCAATGCTGCCTTTTTCATGTGGCAGCCCAAGGGTTTTAATACTGCTTCCATTGTGTCCAGTGGGCAATCTGTGACCTGAAGCAGGCTGTCTGACTCCATTGTTATTGCCTTAATTTAAAAATAAATGTGCGTATACATACACAAAAGGGCCAACCTATCTCTCCTGTGGTTAATGGAAAATATTTTACTGTTGACAGTGCCTTGTTGCTAGAGCAGTTGTTTCCCAAGGCTTACCAAAAGCAATCATCTAGGCATTTTTATTCCAAGTTGAAGTCTAGTCTGGAAAATGGGAATGCCTGCGCTTGTTTAAAGATCAGGGCAAATCTAAGCTAAGTAATTCAGCTGCCTTTTTTTGTTGTTGTTGCTGTCATCTTTGATCTTTCCAGCCTCTGAGATGGCCATCAGCGGAGCTACATCTGCCTATTTCCCCACCAACAGCACCTGTCTGCGCACATTAGCCTTCACTAAAACTCAGACAGAGCAGCTAAACATCTTCCTCAAAGAGCTTGGTGAGCAAGGCATCGACGGTTCCAACCGTGACAAGGAGGCTGACTGTATCATCTGTGGTTATTAGCACCAAAACGCCCGTGCCACAGACCAACCAGCCATCTGCGATTTGACATGGGTATTTTGACAAGAGAAGCGGAGCAGTGAAATCACTGCAAAGACGTGTAAACATACAGCTTTTATTTAGTTAAAGGACTAGAGACCATAGTCATGATTTGACCTCAGCCCTTGGGTACAGATATATAGGCTAAACCTAATCACATAGCTCATGGCAGGGGTGTTTCAAAGAAAGAAGATCACTTTTATGGCTTAAATTTGTCTAGCTGGAATTAAATAAGAATTAGAGTTGTTTAAGGGATGCAGTCATTAGTTAAACACAATAATTGGTATCAGAAATCATCTTCTGTCAGGGGTCATCTTTACTGAGAAAGGACCATGCTTTTAGTTGCTTTTACAGTTGCCAGTTAATCACTATTGTTGCTCTGATGACCATTAAAGCAATGCAAGTCACAACAGCTACTGGCTGTAGGGGTGTAATTCTTTATTCATGCGCCCGCTTGATTGGGGGTTAAATCAGGCTGTACATACCGCTGGTCAAGGCGCTGTGCTTCGCATGAGCTACAAAGTTGAAGCACTGCAGTTTGCTGGTGGGACAGCTCAAAGGTTTTTATCACCTTGAGGACATCCCACAGAAAGACGTAGCCTTTAGATACACTTCAATGCATTGCTAGGAGTCAAAAAGCGTCCTGCATGCTTGCTGTAACCAGGCAAAATGGCAGGAAAAATGTAACATCTCCGTCCAGTATGAAATGCGAGAACTGGGATTGCCCCAAACTAGCAGATATTTCATCAGGTCTTCTCTGCCAAAAAGATGAAGGAGGCGGGTGTTGAGGGCCCTGCAGGAGAAGCTCTCTGGTTAGAGTGCCAGGGATCAGCTTCCTCCGTTCAGTCCCCGTGGGGCAAAACCATGGTGGTTCTGGAAAGAAAAGTCCTATTGACCCTTGGTTTGCTCTAAGAAGAGCTGTGCCCACCCTGTGGGATCTGGGGCTGCAGGTGCTCTTCTGCGCTCACACTTCCTCGCGCTCCCTGGGCGTATGCGGCACACGCACCTGCGGGGCCTCCCTTAGGCAGAGGTTGCGGTTCCACAAGCTATGGCTCAGCTTCGGAGGGAAAGTACAAAAGCAGCCGAGGTCTGGCTGGTGATAGAGTTGGGACGGGCCATATGTGGGTAGAGCTCTGGGGCTTTGGACTGAGCACAGGGCTGACCAGCTGAGATGCTCTGGTCTCAGCACAGTAGTGCCAGGGCAGCTGCTGGTCCTAGCCCAGTATTTCCACAGCTTCTGGCTAGTCGTCCTCCCCATTTTTTCTCTCCTCTTCATTCTATTTCCAAACTGGGGCAGGTTTGGCCGTTACCAGAGTTCGCAAAAATTTAGCCGGTCATCTGAATTTGTAACAGCTTTAAACATGAACCAATAGCCAAGTGATTTCTTTGTCATTGATTCTTCTCATGAAATATAAAAACTTGTTCCTGCTCTAATGCCCTTCCTTCTGTGAGCTCTCTCTCTCTTACACACCCCCCGCAACGCCCCCTGAGCACGTGTGTGTACTCTGAAAGACCAAAGCCACAGAGTAAGTGTAAAGAGCAGAAAGCCCAGGCCGTTGTCCACCTGGCACTTGGTGCAAGTGAAGACCAAAGACAACATAGCACTGGAGATCCAGTTTATTTGTGGAACGTAGCTAGAGAACAGACGTGCATGTGAATTATTATGAAATCTAAACAAAAAGCTTAGCTAGTGCTTGCTTGGTTTTCAGTGGAATCTGTGCTTGGGGTTTTGTTTTAATTTTCTTCTGTTGAGCAAACACTGAAGCCGTAGATCTGAAGACAGCCAGCTCATCTGTTTGTGTTTCCTTTCTCTTCTTTACCTTTTCCCTATTCCTGTGAATCTCGCAGACACAGACAGCGTAGTTATGTGGTACGCGATGTCTAATTGACCTTTACCTCATTAATCAGTTAAATGATTTAGATATATAAAATTACACACTATCTTTCAGACTCAGAATCCAGTCATTACAAGCAAAAAAACCCCATTGTTTGCTTTTGGGCCCAGAACCAGACAGTCATATGACTGTGAGTGTAGCAGACAATTACACCAACAAAGGGATGAGTTGGCTGCTTTGGCTGCTTATAAACTATGAGGCAGTAACTGAAGTCATTGTCTTGGAGACAAAAGTGCTGCAGTCTTAAAGAAAAGCAATGGTTTTTCAATCACTGGTGGGTTTGTTTATTTCTGGCAAACAAATAGTCTCTTATCAAATGAAATTATAATGTCTTCGAGTCTTTCATTTCCAGCCAATTCATTTTCCGCTGATGCTCAGATAAAATATCTGAAGCACCGAGCACTTTCCAGTATCATTTTCCTACTGGTGCTAAAAAACATTTTTCTCTGAGTTACATTAAGCTGTTCAAGCGACTTTCCAAACCAACCAACAAAAGAAAAGAAACCCAGTATTAGATTTCATGAGGAGATCAAACCCATTGTTCTTGTAAACGAAGAGAAACTGTTAAATCTGTCCATCAGAAATCCTGCTAATGAGCGTCCCATAACGTGGAAGAATTAGGCTGGAAAGCTTTGATGTGGCATGAATTTGATATTAAGCGGGAGATCGGGTTGTCGGGGTTTTTTTCATAAACTTGCAGAGAAGCAGTTTTGTTCTCTTCCCACCATCCAAGTTATTATTTATATATAAGAAAGGGAAGTTGAAACAATAAGCGCATACGACACAGTTAAAAACTGAAGCAAACTTAATCACATTATTTCCCAGAGTAAATTTGCGTAATGTAATTCAGGCAAATAGTTGCTGTATGTCTCCATTAACTTACAGTCGGTGTCTGGCCGGGCATGTCTGAGCATCGGGCCATCCCTCATGCTCCTGCTCTAACCCTGGGATGGGGAGGGCTTTGTGTTCTGGCACTCGGGATTTCCAGAGAGAGGAAAATTCATATAGAAGGAAAGAAACGAAAAACATTTTAGGCCAGTAAGTTTTCAGATCAGACAAAAGAAGCACAAGATGCTTATTTATTGCACCATTCTCTGTTGGGTTTTTTTTTTTTTTAGGTTTCACAGTACAACCAGGCTAAACCACTGCCTCCCCAGAGTATACTGCCTGCTTTTGGTATGTCCACCTGCATAACTGTCAGTCATCTCAGCTAAAGGCTTTGGTAATATTTACAGTGTAACTATAGAAAGGCAGGCTTTCTTGCTATTAGTTAAGGGAACACAGTGCTGTGTTACGCTTGCTTCTCTTTCAGTCTTCTTTTCAGTCCATTATAATGCAAGAGAAGAAGTCAGTCAAGGAACTAAGCCAACAGTAATTGCAACGTAGCCAAAAAATGGAAGGCAAAGTGCTGAGAGCTGTAGTACATGAAGACAAAAAATTACACACATTCTCTTTTCACAGGAACTTAGCAGCAATAGACTGGGAATCCCATCACTTCTGGATGGATCCTAGGCAGTAACAGTGACCCTGAGAGATGTTCTGAACCATCCTTTAAAGGGGTCGGTGGTGTTACAGCTTGTGCCGGGGCTGGCTCACACCGAGCCATGCAGCGAGATGGGCGGCACGCGCTTCATTCTCCAGATCACCACCGCAGCGGGGGGCAGAAACATGAGAAAACTCATTATCAGCACTGCGGCAAAAATGACCAGCAGTATTTCCCATGGGGCCAGGATCGCTTCCACCATGATTTCCTCCATGTCAAGAGTCTGAAGCTGTAAAGCAAAAAATACACTGCGTTACTTTCTTGCAAATAGGCATTACAACTGTATAGATGTGTTTGTTTTACCCAGCATAGGGCTGTCAGCCTCTTTGGCCTATTATTTTCTCATCCTGAAGAAGGAACCCATTTTCCCCGGCTGCACGCCCCAGAAGAGCTCCTGCTCTCTCTGTTTCTGTCCCCTCGAGAGCCTCCGTGGAGCATCAGCCTGCCTTTCCCTTTTGGCTCAGTTGCAGTCGCTGATGCTAGTGTAAGACACCGTGTTCACCCCGACACGCCGGGGCAAGCCTTTGTCACCTTCTCTTTAAAATTTTTATTTTTAAGGCCCTCCCCTCCCACTTAGAGCATCATTACACAAAATGATTATTACACTGACATGTGTCAAAGCTAAAGCTGAGAATAAAAGGATACGATGGAAAGAAGGGAGAACCGTAAATTATCTGCCATCAGGATGTGTATTTTAACTCTTCTTTTTTTCCCCATAAAGTAGGCTTTAGAAACTTTTTGCTTGCCAGAGAGCTTCAATGGACACTCAGTAAAGAATTATGTGCTTTGAGAATGACTACAGATGTATTTTAATGAAACTGTTAAATCTGTTGAAAACCTATTTCTATGTGAAATGGTTTAATCATAGAATCATAGAATCACTGAGGTTGGAAAAGACCTCTAAGATCATCGAGTCCAACTGTCGACCCAACACCACCATGCCCACTAAACCATGTCCCTAAGTGCCTCATCTACACGTCTTTTAAATACCTCCAGGGATGGGGACTCAACCACTGCCCTGGGCAGCCTGTGCCAATGTTTCACCACTCTTTCAGTAAAGAAATTTTTCCTCATGTCCAATCTAAACCTCCCCTGGAGCAACTTGAGGCCGTTTCCTCTCGTCCTATCGCTTGTTACTTGGGAGAAGAGACCGACCCCCACCTCACCACAACCTCCTTTCAGGTAGTTGTAGAGAGCGATGAGGTCTCCCCTCAGCCTCCTTTTCTCCAGGCTAAACAACCCCAGTTCCCTCAGCCGCTCCTCATCAGACTTGTTCTCCAGACCCCTCACCAGCCTCGTTGCCCTTCTCTGGACATGCTCCAGCACCTCGATGTCCTTCTTGTAGTGAGGGGCCCAAAACTGAACACAGTATTCGAGGTGCGGCCTCACCAGTGCCGAGTACAAGGGCACGATCACTTCCCTACTCCTGCTGGCCACACTAGTTCTGATACAGGCCAGGATGCCATTGGCCTTCTTGGCCACCTGGGCACACTGCCGGCTCATGTTCAGCCGGCTGTCGACCAGCACCCCCAGGTCCTTTTCCGACAGGCAGCTTTCCAGCCACTCTTCCCCAAGCCTGTAGCGCTGCATGGGGTTGTTGTGGCCGAAGTGCAGGACCCGGCACTTGTCCTTGTTGAACCTCATACAGTTGGCCTGGGCCCATCGATCCAGCCTGTCCAGGTCCCTCTGCAGAGCCTTCCCACCCTCGAGCAGATCAACACTCCCGCCCAACTTGGTGTCATCTGCAAACTTACTGAGAGTGCACTCAATCCCCTCATCCAGATCATCGATAAAGATATTAAACAAGACCAGCCCCAAAACTGAGCCCTGGGGAACACCGCTCGTGACCGGCCGCCAACTGGATGTAACTCCATTCACCACAACTCTCTGGGCCCGGCCGTCCAGCCAGTTTTTTACCCAGCGCAGAGTACACCTGTCTAAGCCGAATCAAACAAGTATGAGCTTAAGATGCAGAAGAGGTTTAGCAGCCAGGCAGCGGGGCATACGTGCGGAGCAGAAGCAGAGCTAGTAAGTCTCAAGTCTTTAGTTTTGCAAAATAGAAAAAGAAAGAATAGACCAGTTAGGAAGGAGTTAAATCATGTTGGTTTTGAGACAAGGAGCCCGGCCTGTTAACAGGTGTGTCCTAGTTAAGGGAGGACTCAATGCAATTCCTTCAGCACAGGAGCCACGCACCTGAAAGCCGTAAGGAGGGTGAATGTATAAAAGGTGGTGGCCAGGGGCTAAGCAGGGTTCCCCCCCAGCTCCTTGCCCCTGTGCCCTGGCAGTAAGGGGGTTTCCTGAGGGGCTGCAGTGCTGCCTTTGGCCTGGGAATTTGGCCTAGATTTCACCAGAGGAGATCTCAGGTTTGTCCGTTGCTTTTCAGAGGGAGTGGTGTAATGGGTTTCTGTCGCTAAATCCTGACCCTTATGAGAAGGAGAAGACCAAAACAGGGTCGATAGAATATGCTTATTTGGAGGGAGTATATATGGGAAGCTAGTGAGCTGCCTGCAATTTTGTACCTGGCTTAACAGTTGTTAAAATTGTCCTCAGCTCAGAGCTTTTTGCTGTGGCCTGTGAGGAGAAGCAGCAGATGTCTGGTAACAAATCCTGGAGGAGTTAGGTAGGATATTCCTTAATGAAGGCCAGCAATCTGTTAGGCAGACTCTAGATGGAGTTTCTCTTGGCTGCTGAATGAATTGGACTCTGCTACTCAGTCAAACCTTGGCTCTCTGGTGCTAACCTTCCTTGTATGTTTACCTTCTCCTCTAGCTATTGAGGTACCAGTTCAGCCTTTTTTGAGAGAGAGACACAGACCTTAACAGTGGAAAACATGTTCTCTCTCCAGACTCAGTTGTGCCTATCCAGGGTCGGTGTCTGCCTTGCAGCAGTGCCGAGACCTTTCCAGAAACCTCAGCTCTCGCAAGGTTCTGTCAAGTTTTACAGTTAGATTGATGTCAAGTCTTGCAAACTGGGGAAAAGTATGGAGGATGTGGGTGCAGCTCCCCCAGCTCAGAGCCTGGAGCGTGCTCAGGGCTGCTGCCTCCCCGCCAGCTAAGCCACATACCTGCGGCAGGATGGTGGCTGGTGCTGGAATGCTGCCCACCAGCTTTGTTCCCTGCAGCCGGCTGTGCTCTGTGTCCCGCCCGTGTCACCTGAGCTACAAAATAGCTGCTTGGTTATGCTTGTTTTTCATCTGCTCAGGCCTGCAGCTCTGACTGTTGGGGGCTGTGCTCTGGAGCTTGCTAGGCTATGTGATATTCTGACCTTTCTTGTGGCACTCTTGATTTTTTTTTTTTTTCCCCCCTTCCTTTTTCCTCCTCTGTTGGTGGATGAAGGTAAGTGTGAGGCTGTTTGTGCCAGGGGAGGCAGCTGTGGGAGAAGTGATGTTTGTGCTCAGGGAGCTGCCCCGTGCTGCTCCATTGCTGCACACAGCTCCTGCTCTGGGAATAGCAGAGCTGGGCCTCTTGTCCTCTAATTCAATTTTCTTTGCCCATCAATGAATTCCTTTAAATATCTTAATTTCTGACTTGCTTTGTGGTCTCTTCTTCCTGCCTTTTTCTCTTGTCAGGTGTTTTCTGTTAACATCTTGCTGCTGCTACTTTTGCTTCCTTCTCCAGCTTTCATTTCAGTTCTTGCTGTTTGTTATTTCATTCTCATCCTCATTACCCTCTTTCAATTTGTTGCAATTCCCCTGTTGGGACAAGCAGTTATTCAGGTATAGTTTGCATGGGAAATCCCCTGTCCCTGTTTTCTGCTCTATTGATCCTTCACCAGCACCTGGCTAAAGGAAAAAAATCCAGTAAGAGCACCTGCTGCTCCCCCAGCAGCCTGATCTGGTGAAGAGGAGAGCAGAGTATTGCCCCTTTCCTTAAATCCTGGCTGTGAGGGAAGGTCACACCAGTTAACTTCCACAAAAGAAACTTCCAGTGATCTTCAGCTGAACTATATAGCATGTTGTGTAAGAAATAGAGGTCCTAAGGCACCCTGGATGCTGAGGATGAAGGAAGGCTCTGTTCTTTTCTTCTGCTGAGGAAGTAAACCCTGTGGTTTGAGGTGAGGAAGGTGAGGTGTCCCTGGGCACACAGGACTGTAGAGGCATCACGGGGAGGGCACCCCTCTGCTTCGTCCCTTGGTGAAGAAGGCATAACATGTCACTATGCTTGGATAAGGGACTGCTATCCTGGCAGTTGTACCATTGGCAGCGAAACAAAGGTCGGACAAAACAGCCCTGCGTGCGTCTGCGGGCGGGGAAGCGCTCACTGGGAGGCATTGCTGGGTGTCTGTCTGCCTTGGCCCTTCTGAGGTGCTGAAATGCTCTGCAGCCAGAAAATAATGGTGAGGGTGACATTGCAGAAGCAATTGGGAAGTGGTGGGAAGGTCTGTGATAGTGAGGAGACAGCATCAAGGAGTCAAGGCTGTGTAGTTCAAGGCTGTAAAGAGTAGCAGTTCATTTGCCAAGGGCCTTTTTGCCTAGCAGAGCTGTTGACTACATTGGCTTTAGCTAGAAAAGCTGCTGATGGCTAATAACTGATAGTAAGACTGGTATAATGTTCCCAAACTATTAATTTGTCCTTCACCTACCTATTCTGTACTTTCCCTGCACTCATGATGTTCTGGTGTTTTAAGGCTTTGGGCTCTTTAGCTTGTAAGTGAGCGAGTGCTGCACAGCCCAGGGGTGCGTCTGCAGCTTGCTTTGGTCTTTGGGGGACTGAATACATCAGCAACTCTTCATAACTATGCCTATATGACAAGAGGGTCGTGTCATACATCAGTATTACTATATTATGTAATTTTCAGTAAGATACATCATAAATAAGGTACATTCACGCCAGCGGAATCCATCCCAAATAGAAATAGGTGCACTGACAAGTGAGTCTGCTAAACTGTGGTGCTGTGCAGTCAGCAGATACAGAGGCTGGAGGCCATGACTCAGTGACCCTTCTAAATGTTGCTTGCCTGTGTTTCATTCAGCACAGCTGTGTAAGATCTGGGACTGCTGCTCAGTTAAAGAGGTGTTTCTCATATTGGCAGTGTTTGATGCACACAGGCTGTGTGTGGTTAAATACTCTCTCCAAACAGCCAGTATCCCTGCCAACTTTCTAGACCTCTAAGGTTTGATTGTGGGAGGGTAGGAGTCAATCAAAATAGTGGTCAACCAAAACATAGCTCTAGAAATACTAAAGCAGTGGTATTTCTTTCAGAATAAGTACATGCTGTCACTGGAGCTTTGCAAGTTCTCTATCTCAACTAAAATCCTCATCAGTGAATGTGTGAGCATATCAGATCTGGTCTTTAAACCACAAAATATTTTGCAGTAAAGGATGCTTTAGATCTAGTGCCTAAATTTAACAACTGGGTAGAAGAGTAAAGGCCTCTGCAAGGAGTGGAGCTGAAGGCAATAAATGGCATGCAATAAATGACTTCTTTAGAAAAGTATACAATAATGAAGGCATTTGGGGAGGGGGAAAAAGAGGCCTACTAGAGAAGTGTGATTTCTGGTTGTACCTTCCACTTTTTCATTTAAGGTTTGCCTAAAGCTATGCAAACTATTTTTTTTCTGAACTATACTTAATGGAAGACCTTTTTGGGCACTAAAGAAGGGGTCATCTTAGCACCGTGGACAGGATCCTTTCTTAGAATAATCACACTTCTATCCTTACACCCTGCACAGAAATTATAACAGTTTGTTACATAATTCTGGAAATGAAACTGGTATGCTTCATTAACTGCATACGTTTAATGCAATCTAAAGTAGGCCTTGTAAAAATGTATGTCTTATATTGTGGATTGCTTCACTGCTCCCCTTATCTTAGCACAGATCCATTTATGAATTATAATATCTTTAAGATCATGGCACACAACTGTTGCAGAGGACTATATAAGCAGGAAACAAAAGACTTGTGCAATAGTATATTTAGCTGAGGTACCTGCCTGTCAGCTTACAGCCTGCTGCAATATAGAAAAGCCAGAAAATATTGTTTGGCCACTTGATCTGAAGCCTTAAGTTTTGATTCTTAGGAAAAAGCAAAAACACATGTATGCAGACAGGGTGATTTACTCTTTGGCATGGGCTGCTCTCTTCCAGTGAAGTGGATGGGCAGGGTGCAGCTGAGACAGCTGCCCTGTGCCTTCTGCCCTGCAAGGAATCTACCCCCATCTTTCCCCACCAGCTGAAACTATTTAAGAGTGCTTGTCCTGCCTGCTGCAGGCATTGCTGTATTGAATGTTAATCTTGGATTCTAGCTGTAATGAACCTATGTTAAAAAGTCAGTTATTTTTCTCTGCTAATCTTGCATTTTTTTCCTCCAAGTTAGTCATGAACATCTTTTGATTTTAGAGAACTAACAGTAGGGAAAACCTTATGAAAACCCTGATGTATTTATCCCCCCTGTCGCAACTGGGGGGGAAGCTATACTTCCACAACCGATGATGAGGCCCAATGCTGAAGGTAGCAATACTGTTATGCAAAAAAGGCTGACTTGCAGTCTACAGCAGTAGTGTAAAGCTTTAGGACAGCCTTCTGAAGCTTATAGGGGTCACCGTAGCATGAGAAGATCCCCGAGCGAGATTCTTGTGGGAGGTGGTGGCCTCCCAGTCTGTTACTTGCTCTCAGTTGTGGTTCCTCTGAAGACGTTTTGCATGGGGCAGAAAGAGGGGCTGGTATCCGAATTGGCATCTATTTCTACAATTTGCCCTCTTCCAAACTTCAGAATAATGGACTATCACGTAATAATTTTTTCTATCTACTTGGAAAGGTCACAAATCTAGTACTGCTGGCTAACCTCTGGGAACAGAAAAACAAGTTTTAAAAAATTCCTTGGGAGCCTAGTAAATTTGTAAGTGCAGCCACCAAAAGGCAGGATGGATCAAAGTCTGCAAGGCCTGTTTCATATCAGTGAATTGAGTTATATTTTCTCTTGTTTCTATCAGGATAGTCTGATTAATAACTACAGCACTTAATGTCAATCAAAAAGTACCTGAGAGCAAAAGACTCACTCAGTTGGAAGCAAACAAGAAGTGTGGGCAAAGACTGTTTGCCTTTCCCTCATCTTCAGTTCCAACAGAAAAGGTGCAATCCCTTCGTCTCCCCCAACACAGCATTTCAGGTTTACACCCATATTTACATGCTTTTGGAAGGAACTGATTCTGTGTAAATCCTGTGACTCTTAAACGATTTCTGGAGTTGGATGACTTCAGGCAGGTGAGAACCTCAGCGCCTGCAACAGAACAAATTCCCCACTGGTGAACTACTCGGCGCTCTTCTTACCGAGTAAAAACCTTGCTGCTAAATATTTGTAAAGCAAGCATAAAGGTGCCTCAGGCTGACACTTGCTTATCGGCTTGGGTGTCCGAGTATTTATGGAAGCACATCAAGGAAATTAGACCCTTGACTAATGTCCAAACAGGTGAATTGGGTGTTTAATTTTGTGCTGGGTGGCCTGCTCTAAGATTTTTTTTTCTAGTGTTACTTGAAACTCTTGGCAACAGCATCAGGTTCTACCCCAGATGTTCTTGTAGGCAAGATAATACTGACAAATGTAGGCATATGGGTCTCGGCAGTATCATTTGCAAAGACCCGGCTGGAAACACGCATTGGGAGGCTTGGTTTTGCTGCTGTCCCTGAAGCAGGTAGCAGGGCACTGCTGCTTATCATGTATCTTGTCAAGTAATCACAATTTGTTTAGCCTCTTCCACATTCCATGTTGGGGGGAGGAGGAGGAGGGAAGAGAAGAACTATTCCGACATCAAAGAAAATTATTGTGGCTTGAAGAAAGACCAATCAGCCAGGACAAGTTTTCTACGGGAGCTCTAGGCCATTCATTGTACTATTCAGTAGTATTTAAGTGAGAACCAATCCTTCCCTTTTTCTTCTCCATGCCCAAAGGCAGGGTCCTATTCAGCATAACCTTGGATTTTCATTATTACTAAAACAGACTGAAGCTAGAGCAGACGGTACGAAAGAACTTCTACATAATGTAGTTGTATTAGCGCTTTTGGGAATACCTTGGTCACAGACTTACCTTGGTGTAAACAAGTGACAGTGCTCAATTACTAGTTTGCCTGGTGGAGAGTAATCTCCTGGTGGAGATTAATACAGTCAGATTGGATGAAAAAACACAATCAATAGTACTAAACAAAAATATATATCTGAAATGTTCAAGACTGAATATTAGTTATCTCTCTACACAATCATTTTTGATATTTTAGCAGGTCAGCAATTCCACTAAAATATGCTAATTAAAGATATCAGAGAAAACCAGGTATGTGATATTGAATTTCTGGTACCTTATAAAAACAGGGCTTATAGCTCTTTATGTGGAGAGGGGTTTTTATTATCTAGATGTGTGAGCTGCCTAGTTGGATACACGGATCAACTCTCAGTTGCTGTAGCACAGCCGGAGCTGCAAAACACTTCCCGTTTTGCAGAGGTGTGAACACCTCTTCTCCCAGGCACGTGCTTATTTTAATGGAAGAACGACTCAAAAGGGCTAAACCAGCAACAGCAATGAACTTGTTCTGCTTCCTGTTCCACTCGGTCAGTGATTTAAATCTTTAGCCTTCAAGTGGGGAAAACAAGTGTTACTGTGTACTTGTTCTAACGTAACTGCCAACTTCCTATTAATATTTGATAAATACACATGCCTAGACTAGTTTTCTGAAGAGGTCATCACTGCTGCAATGTCCATAGCGTGCCTTGTAACAGCGTGCAACTGCAGAAAGGTGAATTCCTATGCCACTTCGGTGGCTGGATGTTATAAGCAGAGGTAGCAAACGGTAGGAATGTGTAAAGTTCTGAGAACTGGATTTCTTGCACAGTAATTGACTCAAAATGAGGGTGATGATCAAGAGATAACTACTACTGCAAGTTAAGTGTCACTTAAAACTCCTGTAAAAAACCAGAAAACAAATTGATGAGTTGAGTACCTTAGAGAAAAGGCTGTATTTCAACTATGTAAAGCCTCAGAAAGATCTAGTAACACTGCTTTGATCCCTAGAGGGCCAAACCTTTCAAACCAAGAGTGTTATAAAAATGCTCAGAATCATAAAATATTAAAAGAAATATCACTGAATTTGCTTGTATTATAAATGTCTCCTCTACAAGTAACAACTGAGTAAAGTGCTAATTATAAATATTTCAGTATTTGTTTTTAAAAGGATTTCAGCCTTTAGAAAGCATGCTGTAGTTTAGTCTGATTACTTTTAAGTAAAACCTGTGTACTTTCTGTGAGTAAAGCCACTACAGGATGCAAATCTAGCTTAAAGAACTTTAAAAACAATATGAAGTTTGGGTGCAGAAATCAGATGTCTAAAATTTGGGAGAAGATGTTAGAAAGGTCTGATGAAGACTGAGCATATTTAATAATGCAAAAGTAGTATAGCACACTGCTGGGATTTTGCTGATCGTGCCTTTAGTTACAGTATGTTTCACCTCCCTTCCAAAGTAAGCAGGTGACTACGATGAAAGTTAAAATGCAACAGAAGTGTTTCTCTGCTGTTGTTTAAAGTATACATAAATCACTTTTTCTGGACATGTAAATTCTGATTTTTGTATTTTATTTAATAAGGTGGCTTTATGTGTTATCTCAGAGTTCCTGGCATATGTCTTAGTTTTCTGACTCGAGTGTATTGCAGAGGGAGGTTATATACACCTGTAAGTCAAATAGACTTTTCCTGTTCTGAAATATTTAGACTTCAAACACTTTTGAATAAACTTATACAAGCTGCCGGTCTGCTAACTTGAAAAGAAAAATAAAGGATTGCCTTATGCGGTGTACTTGCAGATGTAACTCTATAACCATTCAGCAAACTATTTTGATATTAGTGAACTTAAAATAAATTACGTGAATAGCAAGTCTGTCTTTTCCTCTTCATCCCTTCCCTGCTGACAACCTCGTAACCAAATTAGAAATAATTTAGCTATCCCCTTATTTTTGCAGAAAGGCCAGCAAGTGGTTGAATTGGAGTTGAACGTTTGCATCTTTCTCAACTGGACTACCTGAAATAAATTCTGGCTTTCTCTAAAGCTTGAGTGGTCCTGCAGTCATTCAGCTCTTTTCCGTCCACTCTTACCTTCTCAGCGTCCTCAAGGTGTCTTGTAAGTCTTGCAGATAAAATCGAGTCGCTTTGTCTGGGCGTCCATCTTCCGCTGTCAGGCAGTGAGAGTGTGTGTTGGAGAAGGCGTTCAACCTGCCAGACAAACCAGGGAGGGTGAGGGCAGCGTCCCCTCAGCTGCGTGAGGCTCAGGTGAGCGCGGCAGCGTGCACAGGTACTTGTTTGTACAGTGGTGCCTGTATCACCTCCCACTTGATGTTCTTAAAGTGGCACAATCCTTCCAAAGAAAGGATGAAGCAGTTCTGCCTTGACCGCAGTTTGCTCAGGATCAGCAAAACAACAGCTGGCTGTTCACACATGCACAAGCTGCTTCAGGAGACAGTCACTTGTAGTGAAAAATGATGGCCCTTTTTTTCTTTGCCAGGAAACCACTTGGGGTTTCCTTGTAAATCATCTTACTTACTCAGAAGCGAATAATCTGATAATAACCACGAGTCAGAATCTGAGTTGTTTAATGAGTAGTACACATAGCCTTCAGAGCATGAGGGCTGATGCCCCTCAGGTTATTGCAGATCCAAGGGGTTCAGACACCCAACTCTCTCTTACAACTATGTAAATTCAGCAACCTGCTTGCTACTTGCAAGCTTGCTTTATTTAAATATTTGAAAAATCACAGCTACAGTCTGGCTGCTGCAGTATCTATTATATGGAGTAAAAAGCACATAGAAACCCTTTCAGAGGCTTTGCTAAGCCAGCTCTGGCTCTGCTGCATGCTGTTGTGGAGGTGGCACTACACAGTCACTGAGAAATGGCCCTCTTATCTATACGCAGTACTGCATCTCGCACTTGGCTGACAAGGAAAGATGCGAAGGCTAAACTGCAGCCTGGGTTAAAAACCCTTTGTTGGGGACACAAAGGGTCTGTGCAACTACCTGCCTTGCAACGGAGCTATCCAAAGGGGTGTATGTTTGCACCTACTGAAACCAAAGTCCAGACTTCGAGCCGTGTCCCTTTCGATCTCAAAGTCACCCAACTGGCAATAGGCTTTTTAAACTCTTACAAGACACAGACAATATGAACTGGGGTATTTTTACAGAAAATAATGACTTAAGAATAATTTTTGTGATGGATAATTTTTATAGAATTAAAAACAATTTTCTGAACATTTGTTTGGGGGGAAAAAAGTTTTCCATTATACAAAGCAGAATTGGTAACACTTTCCCCCCCAAACTGACGTGCGACTTCCATCTCTCTCGATATTTGATACTCTTTCATTGGTCTCGCCAAAGCCAAGTTCCTTTTTAAGTTTCTTTTCAAGAAATCTGCTCATCCTGTTTTTCACTAGCTTTTAAGATTAATAAGCTTTTAATCTTAATCCTGGTGGTGGTGTCATACTAACCTCTTTGGAAGTGGTGCTCTCCATTGGCTGAAAATTGAACATCATGCAGTTTGGTTTGTCAGCAAGCCGGGTGGTCTGCTACACGCACAAGTACTGGTAAATACATGGCAAACGGTGGCAGTCTTATAAGGCACAGCTAGTATTTAAGGTTAGGATAGGGTGGATTAGGCTTTTAAAATAACTTCATAAATGTTTTGGAAAATAACTTTGAAGTAAACGGTTGCCAGCTTTGGGGATTCCGCCTGTCTTTTACAAATCAGATGATGCTGTGCTGCCCTCTCATTCAGATTTAGGAAGTAAATTAGGTGCCCGAATGCCAAACCAATCTGCTTTTCAGGCCAAGGCTGCCGTTTCCAGACCTGCCTGCTGTCAGCAGGGTTGCTGGAGGGAGCAACTTCAGGCAGGGTGAGAAATACTTGCTTGCTTTGAGGTTTTAGGTCCTCATCTAGTACCACAAGTAGCTAGAGCGTCCGAACAGGGCTAGTAGCTGTAGCTGTGGAGTAACACATTAAGTCCTTTCCCCTCTTCCCTGGGAGTCCACAGGGGAAAATGCCCAAACATGGGGTGGGTGCGGGAACATTTCTGCTGTGGCACACATTCATTAGACTGACACTGAAGGCAGCCACCTGGAGATAAGCAGGATAAAATAAAAAACTTACCGTGGCTTTAAATGTTTGGGGCGGGGGGGGGGGGCAATTTCATTCTCAGGCTGATGTTCACCATGGTAAACTTCCTAAACTTTATTGGAATATGATGAGTGGAAAACTACTGTACGAGGCGATGCCTGTGTCGCTGTTTCCTCATGCTTGTGGCAGAGTTAGTTTCACAACAGGAGTCACGCAAGGCTGAAGACTGGGTGGGTGAGCTGATGGGTGCAGGCAGATACTGGTGAGCTGTAAAACATTTGTGAGTAAGAGTAAGAATAGCGTTTGAAAGTGAAACAGCGCCTATGGACTCCCGAGTCCTCATTTCCCCTCTAGATACCTGTTTCAACTGGGTTAACGTAAGAACATAACAGTCTACCTAGACCTTACATGATACAGGATTCAGTAGTCTATATTTTGGCTAAGTTGTCCAGAAATAGGGCACTAATTAACAGCTTGTAGATCTCCTTACGTGCTGAACAGATGCATTGGATAAACTGAGGACTTTGCTCACAAAACTTTTCTCTTTGCATATGTTGGGATAACTTTACGGCTCCTGGAACAGGGAAATGTGGTCCTATTTAACATGCGTTATTGTGATGAAGGATTTTAATATTGCTGGAGTGAATAATTAAGTAATCTATGGAGGTAGACCACCTGTAGGCACCAAATTCTTTGGGCAGAAAGGTGTCTCGGTTCGACGTTAGCCCTGTCGCATTAATCAGCTTAAGTAAATACCTGTAAGATAAATTGCTTAGTTTGCAGACAGTAATAACAAGAATGATTCACAGGCCATGACATCAAGCAGAGGGCTGAATGGAGGCCAGGAAGGTCCATGCCTTGTCATAGAGCAGGTGGTGAGAACATACCCAAAATATTTGTGTAATTGAATTTAAGCCACCTCAGGAATGTCGTGCACGGCCAGTTGCCGCTCTGGAATTAAGCGATGTGCACAGCTATGGGGCTCCAAGCAGCCTCTTAGCTGGCCCCCTGCATTCATACCAGCTGTGAGCATACCTTCCCTCCCCAAGTACCTTCATAGTTTGACTGTTCTGTCTCCCTGTTGCACAGAGGGTGAGCCAGACCAGCTGCTCTCTAGAGCTGGATGTTTCCCTGCTCAGCTCTGCATGACCAGGCTGGAACTAACAAAGCTCGTGTGAGTGAGCGTTACCGATAGCCAGGCATTTGGCTTGGTGCATATGGCAGCATGCCTGCATGCGCAACCAGCCTTTGTACCATGTCATGGAGCTTATGCGGAGCCTTCGTTGTCTAAGCTAGGTTGACTCCAACTGCCCCAGAGGAAGGAAAAAATCATAGACGTCTCTGGATGTGCCTCTTGCACTGCACAACTGTGCGTCTAACCTTGGGAGTCTAACTTCAGTGGGTGACTGGACCCCAGTAACAAAGTTGTTCAGAAAGCTTTGTCTTAACCCTTTAGTTTGAGGGTGCAGGCTCTGAGCAGCTTCTGCAATGAGAGCAGAATATAGGCTCCTTCAGCAATGTAGGCATCCACTAAGCTTAGCCCCAGGGAAATCCCCATCAGGTTTTGCCAAGCAGCTCTATGGTGCCCACAAATTAGCTGTATCTGAATCTCTCTAGCTCAAAAAAATTGACCTTGCCATGGCTTTACTGATCTCCCCAAACCACGTGGGCATTGTAACATCTCAGCTCTCGCGTGTTTTCTTCCACACGCATCCCACGTGGCATGGGACCTTGGGCTTCTTGTGCTGCTACCACTTTGAGTCAGGAAAGAGAGCAGGAGTTGCTGGAGGGGCTCAGGACAGGTGGCTTCTGGCCATCACTTTTCAGGTATATGAAGGTTAAAGACCTGCTGACTAAAGCTTTCCCATGGGAAATGTAAGGTAGGTGAGTCCCCCTTGTGCTCATAGCTCTGTGTCACCCTAGCAGCACTGCTTATTTCTTCTTTCAGGGGATCTCTCATGGGTGAAGATGGCCAGAGAAACACAGGCTGAGCAACAGCAGTGGTAGCAGGAATGTCTGTACGGGTAGGTTTGGTAAGGGAAACTTAGAGAAAGGATCAAAATACGCAAAACTTAGAGGCTCATGGAGAAAGGGGTGCTGGAAGATCTTGTGGCCACAAGTCACTTTAGGTATGTGCCCAAGAAATCTGCTTTTTGCTCTTGTTGTAGTAAGTCAGCAGGTTAACGGCGGAGTAGGAAGCCCTAGGCAGGCCTATCGAGAAACTCAGTGGGCAGTGAGTAACAGAACAGACAAAAGGGCCACTGCTCTCGTGAGAAGTAATTTCCTCTTTATGGCTGGCACTTGTTTAAAAGACAAATCAGGCTGGGGAAGAGTGACTTGTATTTTTCCTGCTGCGTTATCTGAGTTCACTAGCTACAAATTAAGAGACAAGGATAGGAGAGCGTATTGCAGGGAGCCTGCCAGACAGCAGCAGGGGGAAGCACTAAAACTGACAGACAATGAGGCGATTCTGGTTGCACTTTTTGTCATTCCAAGTGCCATCAGTGTACATCTCCACACATTCCTCTTTCCCTTTGCCAGAAGGTTCGTTTAAATGCCAGTTAGCATAGCTCAGTTGTGTGCCATCCAGGAACTGGAAATTGCTTGGAATTAGCGATTCCTTTATCCCCAGGTAGGCGTAGGTATTAAAATTTTTCACAAAGTACAGAATGGCATCGTTCTCGCCTGGGTTCCTTGGAGTGGCAATAGACCCTCCAACCTCTCTGCATTTTTTCAGTGTAGTTTGGAAATCAGCTTTTTCCCCATTGGTAGCAAATATTTTTCCTCCAGATGCAGTTATCTTCTTTTCCAAGGAGAGGACTGCAAGATGAGGTGAAAGCTGTTAAACTTCTATGCATTGTTTTGCGGTCACTTTGCTGCCAACTGTAATTCCCGCTATTTTCCTCCATAACTTTAGACTAAATCCAGGAAAAGGTAAAGGAAGGGAAAACTTGAAATCAAAGATAAAAAAAGAAAAGAAGAAAGCCAGCCCCCAAAAGCAAGAAGAAATCTGAAAAGGTGAGGAGAGGGGGGAAAAAGGAAGAAACACATAAATATACAGACAATGAAATAGGAGAAGCACAAAAGAAGTTGGAGAAGGGAGGGAAGGAAATAAGGAATTCTACATTTGGAAAAAGTATATTTTTTTGAGTCTCTGTACTCTGTGTAAGCTCTCTGAGACGGTTTGCAGTATACAAGGGTGTATGTCAGTCCTTAAGTGAGTAGGATCTTAGCTGTGATCTGGTTGTGACTGTTTTGGTATGGTTTTAGTGTTCCGCTTATTTGTCTGTTAGGAGCATGAGGTGCCCATGGAGCACTTCTGCATAAGCAGGGATTTTAATCTGATATATTTCTGACTTGCTTGCACCCATATTTCAGAGCTATTACCTAGGTGTCTCCCACTAGTTATGAAAAACTAATCCTCCCTTCCCCCCCATTTGAGAATTATCACTCTCCTATCTACCAGCGAACAAAAGACAAACGGAACGCAATAAAAGCGCAGAAAAGTCTGCTTTTTTCCGAAGAAGCCATTTTGTTGCTCATCTTGTTTATGCTCACTAATCCAGCAGAAAGTAAAGGCAGATAAATTACCTCCTGCAAGTCTGGAAATCTGATGTTCTAATTGACGGATCATGTCTCCCACTTCACTATCAACCAGCGGTAGGAAACCTGTGAAGAAAACCAGCTATTATGCACTTTGTGTTACAGTTTGAATCTTGGCTTTCGAGATAAAGCAGAGGTAGTCACACGAAATTAATATAAGCTTTTAAAATGTTTGTTTGACCTGTTTTAGTTTACTGCTGTGTTTTAAACAGGGGATCTTTTCAGACATTGATCTTTGTAAGGATAGGGAATACATTCCCGGAAACTACCTGCAGAGCAGTGATGTTTATGCAAAACTCAAACTGGCAAACTGAGTTAGTCTTTGCTCTCTAAGTGATTAGGCCAGTCCAGGCAAAACACTGGCACTTGTGCAGTAGGTTGAGTTGATTTTTAACTGTGTCTAGGGACTGTTGACAGAATCCTTCAGGCTGTTCAAGCACTTGCTTGCAGCTCCAACCTAACACCTAGCAACGAGTTTCTTGTGCCCTGTGTTATGGAAAATGATATCCTTTTCTCTGTGAATTGAACCATTGTGTCATTAAGTAGGAGAGATTTAAGCGTCTTACTTGATACAAGGAATTAATAAAGATCTGTTTATTTTCTATCAAGTAGGACCCACATCAGATTATACAGCATAGCATTGAGTTTACAAAGCATAGCAATGGAACGCGACAGTACATCTAGATAAAAATGGAGATGGTAACTGCATGTACCTGGTATAAAGCCTTCATCGTATTCAGGCAAGCGCACAAAACCGGGCAGTGGAGGAATTCCTGCTGGTTTACCTTGAGCACAGCACAGGAGCAGGAAAAAAGCTACTCCAAAGATTTTGTGGAACAACTGTGGAGACAGCATTATTTAAAGCCAAATGTAAAACAGGCTGTTTTACTCTCCGGTGTAGAGTCCTGCGTTTAAAAAAAAGAAATGCAAGGTTTCAGAATTTTGCTGTCTGGGTTTGAAGTTTTAATGTACCTTAAGCTTCGCCCTCAGTGATGTGAATGTCATTGATGTAGTTGCGAAGTTAGGTTATTACAAATAATTAAAATCTTTTTCCAAAAGACTCAGTCTGTTAGTCTACTTAAGAGTTCAAGCTACAGAGCAAAAAACCAAAGCATGCCCTTCAAAGCTTTTTTTTTTGTACAGCAGATATACCATTTTTCCCATGCAAAAAGCTATCCTTTCAGTCTTAATTATACAGGGGAGCAATAGACGTGTCTGCTTTAGTAAGAGAAAGTCAGGTTAAGATAAACTGGAACATGCTGTCTTTATCAGTTGGTTGAGTGAAACAATTGTTAATGCTTATTCTTCCATTATGGCATCCTTCTTTTAAAGTACCTTCACCTGAGGTCATAATCCTCTGTAAAAGTAGGTGAAAGTTTTAATAAAATTGTTGAGACACAAAGAAAAATCTAAAATGAAAGGTTTGTGATACAGTTTAAGAGGATTCAACATAATTTAAATGGAAATCTATTTAAAGATGTTCAACTTACCTAGCAGCTCCAATATGAAATGAGAGACTCTTTAAATGGTCTAATTTATAGGACATGTAACTTGAGATTTGTCTTGTTACCTACAGGAAATACAAAGAGCATGTAATATGATGTGCATTTGCATATGAATAGAAATTTAATGAACTTTAACTGGAATGATAGGGGGTTTGTTTTCTTTAAGAGGTAAACACACTTAAAATGGGAGGAAAATATTTGAGAGTGCTTTCTTGATTTGTAGAAACACTTTCACACATTTCAAAAAAAACAAAACCACAACCCTGGAGCAGAACAAAGCAATTTCTCAATACATACTTGAAATACCTAACATTTCCACAGAACAGCTGTGTAAATGTTAAATTGTAAATGTCACTGAAGATAAGCCAAAACAAGGAGTTCACCTGAAATACAATATGCAGTAGGAATACCACCATCACTTTCATTACAGACTGAGGCCATATCGGTGATAATTACTGATGTTTTGTAGCTAAACAGAATCTCATGATCATAGCAGCAAAGCCGAAAGACAATGGTACATCTGCAGCATGTGCAGGGGCAACAGCCACAGAAGCACATACTTAGATAACCTACAGAATACTCCAGGGGAAGCTTAGATATCATAAATAACAGTTTTACAGTACTAAGTACACTTTTATCCAACAGAACAATGACCTTTCAGTGAAGGAAAAAGCTGCTCTAAAGCAGTCCTGTAAGTAGAGAGGCCTCAAGATGTGGAGCATTGCTGAAATGGAAATGCATTGCCATGCACTGCTAAGTTATTCTCAGCTGAGAGTTGTTTCTACCTAATGGAGACTTTTAGGAAAGGAGTTTCAGGCTGTGCTCCAGTTCAAACAAATAGATCCTCGTCCTTGTGGGGTCAGGCCAGCATCCTGATGTTGCAGCAAGGCTAACAGCCGAGTCAGCTGAGGAATTAGGTGCTTTGAGATTAGATGGGGAATGTGAGCAAGATCCATATTAGTCTAAGATGCTACTGGATCTAAGCAAGCCTGGATCACCTCCACAGGCACTCTGCACCTGTACCTTCATACTGACCTCAGTAACTGATGTAGAGTCCTTTGTCATTGGTGTAGTGCCCACAGAGGCCTGATTAATTCCTGCAGCATTGTTTATTGAGTGCCCTGGAAAAGGCACCAGTCCTGTGAAAAATAAATAAGCGGTACCCAGTTGTATGTACCTTGACAGAAGAGGGCCGATTTAAATTTGCATGAGGAACCTTTGTTTAATGTTTCTTGTTAAATTTCAAGTTTCTTAGCTTTTGAGCGTTTGACTTAATGCTTTTAACGTTCTTTTGGCTGAGGTTTTCTGATTGTTTTATGAAAAAAACCAAAAACAGAATATGAGACAAGCCATTACCTGGGGCCAGATGAGCCCTAGAAAAGGTCACTGGCAGAACCTTGGGCCTTTGCATCCGTGGTAAGAACAACCTTAGCGCTTCAACTGCATCTGGAAGAAACCGCAGGTTAGGCGAGTGTGAGAAGAGGATGAGGCTTGGCCTCCATTAGTGGGTTTCACACGCTGACTGATGGCCTGGGAAACCTGGAGGGAGACAGAAGCTTTCTTGTGTGATAGACCCCTGAGAAGAATGGATGGAGATTTGATAAATTCTAAACTTTTCTTCACTTGATTGTCATCAGCATATTGATAAGATGGAGCAAGCTAAAATAGATATTTAAAAATACTTACATTTCTGCTACGCTGGTTTATGATTGCCTAATAGCATATGCGATATAACTATCATAACTTGTAAACTATTTTCTGATCTTGCTTTGAGCTGCACTTCACAGAAGCTCAGCAAGATTCAAGGACACAGATCTGCTAAAGAACAAACAATTTTTGAGTATCGAGGCAACTTTTCTTCTGTGTTTCCCCATCGATCACTAAGAGGTTTTAGAATTTCAGTGCTAGTGAAGCAAATGAAGGGTATTCTGAGAGTAGGTTCAGTGTTGCACAATGTAGGTAGGTAAATGCAAAACACGCTAAGGACAAAAGTTGGTCAATACTGCTTTCTTAGCTGCTTCAAGAAATACAGACACTAGAGTTGAATTTCAGCTTATGAAAGTGGGTGTGTGTTCCTTCCATGAGCCTGTTTGTTAGCCTTTCCTTTGTATACTTAACCTCCTGAAAGTTGGGGATTTTTTCCTTCATAGTGCTAGTCACACCTCAGATAACCTTGAAAATTCTTTTCTTATTCTCTCAGTTTGTATTTAAATGACTGCAACCCCACTTATATTTTTTTGTTTACGTTGATTTTGTGCTGTTCTGCTGTTGTTTCCATCCTACCTTGCTGCCACCTTGTCCTGTGCTTTCTGCATTTCCTTTTCTCTTCCAAATCACTGTCAGACTGTCCCCAACAGCTCCCTTATGCCTGGGAATATCAGGAAGAGCACAGAGCATGTGGGACCTAGTGTCTCTCCTTCTCAGAGGAGGGCTGAGGCTATTTTTGCTGCGCTTTAAAAACAGGAAGCAAAGAATTCAGCAAGACATGGACACCTGGGATGGCAAACTTCAAGGTGACTTTTTTCTTTGGAGTTATGAGCAGCATTTTAGAGCAGAAAGTCTTAATTCATTTTACCTGTAGACAGTGTGATCAGTGCTCATAAATGCTACTGCCATCTTGCTCCACTGACTTAAGTTACATGTGAAGCATCCAAGTGGAGGTCACTAGGTGTCTCTGATATGTCACTTGGGGCAGCTCAGCTGAAAAACACAGAAAGAAATAAAGAGGGTTTTGTGTTAATAACAAATAGAAAGCAAGACAATATCTCATCTCTTCAATAGTTCTTAGTAGCAACATAGCATTCTAATGCGAGAAAAAAAATACCTCATGAACCAGATGAAACTATTTTTCCATATATTCTGCAGTTGTCCTCCATTATCTGCAGAAGGTTAAATTGTTCGCTACAGTCTTTACTATCATAATCATAGAACCATAGAAAAGTTAAGGTTGGAAGGGACCTCTAAAGGTCATCTAGTCCAACTGCCCCCTGCCCTGGGCAGGGACATCTTCAACTAGATCAGGTTGCTCAGAGCCCCGTCCAGCCTGACCTGGAATGTTTCCAGGGATGGGGCATCCACCACCTCTCGGGGCAACCTGGGCCAGTGCTTCACCACCCTCAGCGTAAAACATTTCTTCCTTAGATCTAGTCTTAATCTACCCCCCTCTAGGTTAAAGCCATTCCCCCTTGTCCTGTTGCAACAGGCCCTGCTAAAAAGTTTGCCGCCATCTTTTTTATAAGCCCCCTTGAAGTACTGATGGGCTGCAATAAGGTCTCCCCGAAGCCTTCTCCTCTCCAGGCTGAACCACCCCAACTCTCTCAGCCTTTCTTCATAGCAGAGGTGTTCCATCCCCCTGATCATTTTCGTGGCCCTCCTCTGGACCCGCTCCAACAGGTCCGTGTCTTTCTTATGCTGAGGGCTCCAGAGCTGGACGCAGTGCTGCAGGTGGGGTCTCACCAGAGCAGAGCAGAGGGGCAGAATCCCCTCCCTCGACCTGCTGGCCACGCTGCTTTGGATGCAGCCCAGGATACGGTTGGCCTTCTGGGCTGCGAGCACACATTGCTGGCTCATGTCCAGCTTTTCATCCACCAGTACCCCCAAGTCCTTCTCGGCAGGGCTGCTCTCAATCAATGCTTCATCCCCCAGCCTGTGTTGAGACCGGGGGTTGCCCCGACCCAGGTGCAGGACCTTGCACTTGGCCTTGTTGAACCTCATGAGGTTCACACGGACCCACTTCTCCAGCTTGTCCAGGTCCCTCTGGATGGCATCCCGTCCCTCTGGTGTGTCGACTGCATCACTCAGCCTCCTCAAGGGTTAAAGTACCCTTGCTGTACAGTTCCTCTTGGCTCCTGAGCCACAAGGGTGGAGATGGGTGAAAGCTTCATTCCAGGTTTCACCTGTCATCGCACTTGGCTTACCACCCTTGAGCCAAATTCTGCCAAACCCTGGTTTCCTAACAGGGACTTCAACTCAAATCCAAGTCCCCTTATCATTTTTAAAGGTGCTACTCTAATTTCCAAGCATCCTGTATTGATTGTGCTTTAAACCCAGGTATGTTTGTATAACTGTAGGTTAATGTGATTTTATAACAGTACATTTCTACTGCAGATAATGAAAATCACTTGCAATCTGACACGCTTTGAGGTCCAAACATGTCTGTTATACCATTACACAATACTCCCAAGAACATTGTTTTCCTCTGGTTCACAAAAGTTGTAATAGGGCCGTTAGTCCTTCTACCACTTTTCAGTGTGGTTTCAAAACCAGCTAACAAATTTCCTGGTGCCAAATATTTCTTCTCCTATTTGCACTTACTGTTCTTCTAAAGAAAAGCTGCAAATAAATGTAAAACATATGATTAATCTTTACCCTACTTAGTAATGCATCACTGCTAGGATATTGCAGCAGCAAGTACTGGTATTTTTCCACCATACATCATCTTTTCTCCAAAAAGAGCAAAGGAATAACATCATTATTCTTTAAATTTGGCTTCAAAATAAAAAAAATAAATAAAGGAGGCACTGGTCACAATTTATACGAGATAAGGTAGCCCTGCTAGTCTGTGTTCCATCCTGCCAGTTACTATGGTCACATAGGGTTGAATTTGAACTCAATTTTCCCAAGAACCATAGGGTTTGGGGTTTTTTTAAATCAATTTTCTACAAAAACCAGAAGGTCACAAAAAAATTGCTTATTTTCTGTAATCTAAGGTCAATTTCTTTACATGTGGTAGGGATTGATGGGGGCAGGGGAGAGGTTTTTGAGTGCTCAAAATTGCTAATAGTATTTCTAAGCTAAAACACCTAATCAAATTATACACTTATAAAAGAGGCTATCGCTCTAGACCAGAAAGAATTCTCTCTGAAATCAATATCCATCATTTTTATGGCCAGACAAAACTCTCACTATTAAATATACTGTAATAACAATTGTATTAAATTTCTCTTATGTGATACGCAATCCATTTGCTTCAGAAGGGACTGAATTTTTGTGACCTTTTAACTTGTACTAAGCTCTTAATTCTCAAAATCTGCTTTTATAGCATTTGAGAAGTGAAAAAGTTATTTTCCAAATTGAAGATTTTACTGTTAGATTGCTTTTTCTGTAGCAAATGATTATTACAAATTAAGAAAAAAAATACTAACCTGGATTTTTCCTGGTCTGGTCATTATGCACCAGGGATTATTTTTGCTCATTGCATTTTTAAGGAAAGATTTTTATCAAAATTACTTATCCTATAATAACAGAACAGAGGAACCATTTATTCTGTTTCTTCTTGCGCCTGACCTCTCTGTCCATTTAAAAAAAAAAATCCATGCAGAATTTGGATCTTTCACAAAAAAAAAAGACTGAAATGCTTATAAGTAAGTGTTTTAAACAGCATTTGAGGGTTTAAATTGATAGGGTTATACACACACAAAAAAAGCCATCTAAAAGAACAAAATAATGATTTCTGGATAGGTTTCTGTTCCTCTGTGGAACTGCAAAGAATAATCAAGTTACATTCTACTGAGTATGTACCTTCACCAGGATTTTAATGACCACATGTGAATCCCGTGAGATACAAACGCATTCCAAGCCTGTCTGTAGAATATTGCTTTTATCAGGGAATTTTATTTCTTCTACACATGATGGTTGCCACTGGACTTTTTTTTTTTCTCTGTAGTTCATCAAAGTTGGGAGATAAAAGTCCATGCAAAAGAATGTGGACACAGTTGTGGGGTTTTTTTTTATAAAGAAGGCAGGAAACTGGCAGATGTCCCCTTGATATCTTCAGGTTTATATGAGAGGCATAGTCAAGACCTTGGACACAGAACAAGGAGGGCTGCTTCAGAATGGTATAAGGGGAAGGCTAGAGCATAGGAAGAGAAGACTCGAGGATGATGTTATATGGAGATATTTTATGAAAATAACTGAGGAGTTTAGTTCAATTACCTGAAATGCTACAGATCTTAGGGTGAACCATAGAAGGGAAAGTGCTGCCTACCAGTTCTGGGAAGGGATCTGAGGAGTTTTTATTTTTAAGCAGTGTGTGTGTGTGTTTGATTTGGGTTTTTTTCCTAATAGTAATGGCTTAAGCAGAAAGAAACTGGACCCTGAGACCTAGCCTAGATGCTTTGCTTACTAATGTAATAAAAATTAGCTTTTGACTGAAAAAATAACATTATTTTTCTCAACTGGATAAAAAGCACCCGAGTGTCTTGAAGTCTAAATCTGTTTAGAGATAGGTGTAATGTAGTGTCAAGCCATTTGTAAGATTTTACACATTAAGGATTTTAACAAGAGTTGTATAGTTATTTTGTAAACACAAATGTGGTGGAAATAAATCGTTGATTAACTAAAGGAATGGGATACTCCAAACCTAGTTGGAGATCTGTGTAAACGAATATGTCAATTTGGTTCAGATAATAAAAGATCATGTTAGTAGAGTGAGTTGTTTTTTTTTTCTCTTTCTCCAACATGATGCCTTCTTATGCCAGGTAATCATCTTGCTCTAGCAAAGAATCTGTACGGTTGAAAGACTCAAAAATTGCTAACAAGGTTTACTCATTAAAATACTAATAATTAAAACGCAAGAGGTAGAGGTATTTTTTAAATAAACCTTCAGCTCTTTCCAGCAGATTTAGTGCAGCTGGTCAGAGCTAAGCCTAGGAAAATTAAAAGGTATTAGTTTAGCCTTATTTTTTCCCAAACTAACCTGAGGGTCAGAATTTTTGTCATGGCATGATCTATTCCCTTCCCATTTGAAATTTTTTTGGCCAAAAAGCTATCGTGGCCATAGGTCTCAAAGGAAGCTATTTTGTAAAGCAGGTTCACGCTTTGAAATCTATCCAACATGGTACTGGGTGCACTTTTCCCATTTCAAAGTCCCTGTCCGCTCTCAGATCAGCTGGGGTGCTGTATACAATGCTGGACACGAATCCTCCGCTGCCAAAAGTGTCCCTTTATCTCCTGCGTCTGAAGATGCTGAAGCTTTCCTACTTGACAGGGCTTGAAATGACCGTGTGAATAGATCCCATCTCTTCCTCAGTGCAGGTTAGGGACGAGGGACACCACCGCCCAGAGTCAAGTCGAGGTTCCTATGGGGTCTCTGCACAGAGCCAAATGGGGAGGAGGAGAAGATGAAGTAAAAGTGTTTATGCCTGTATTTCAACTCCAGTGCTTCCTTTTTTTTTTCCCCTCAGGTGGTGTGAAAATGATAATGGATGAGCCCAGGACTTCCTCGCTGCAAGGTAAGTGTGTGAGAATTTGCTACTCGTGGTACTTTACTGAGGTCCCGTTGCTCACCAGCTACCCAAACGGAGTAGCGGTGGAAATATTTTGTGAAAAGATGCTTCTTGATCCTAGCGGATTTGAGTCATGGTCTGGCTGCGTGGTTGCTTGGCATGACATCAGCAGAGAAATAGCTTGTGTTTGAACTGATTGAACTTCCAATCTCACCTGCTCCCCCAAAATAGTATGTGGTTGTTCAGTGGCTTGGGAGAAGGCATGTGGCCTTCTAACACTGCAATGGTCATAGTTTTATGAGGGAATGTGGTGTTCTGGCAACAAAATGCAATCTTTAGTATTTTATACACATATTTCTATGTCTACGTGGATCTAATGCCGTGTTTATCTTAGTGTTTTATAGAGAGTAGCTTCTGAAACTAAGAAAATTAATTGTAACTGGTACTGTTAATATTTTTAGAAAAGTTAAATATGGATGCTGACTGAATCAGTGCATGCTTCAATGTAACACAACACAAGCCCTATAATTCAAAGAGATGTACAAAACCTGACACCATAATTGCTCCAGTGAAGTCAACCTCTGTGCATCTCTTAAGGCAGAAACTATTAGATACTTGGAAATGCTTCCACTGTGAAGCCACGGGCAATTTTAACTTCAGACTTTTCCAGTATTTGCAGCTTTTCTTCAGAAGAACAATAAGTGCAAATAGGAGAAGAAATATTTGGCACCAGGAAATTTGTTAGCTGGTTTTGAAACCACACTGAAAAGTGGTAGAAGGACTAACGGCCCTTATTACAGCTTGGAATTTTCCTCTAATCTTCACAAAGGCACAGTGCACAGAGACAGTCTGCCGTGAAAAATGACTTCTGAGCTATTCCCAACCCTCCAAAAGAGATAAACACATCAGATTAGGCAGATTTTAATTACGTTAATCACCTACCACATTGGCATTTTCTTAAGGATAAAAAATACTGTAACATGATTAATTTTAGATTTTCTGAGATAGAATCATTGCAGAAGTTGCATAGACCTGAGACACAGGATATTTTGTTGTCTCCATACTCTGAGGTGGCTGAAAGGCCATTCTTTAAAATTCACAGATTGTGAGGCGATACAGGTCGCATTTTTTGTCATTCCAGCTCCCATCAGTGTACATCTCTACACATTTTTCTGTCCCTTTGCCATTAGGCTCATATTGGTGCCACTTGGTATAATTCAGAGGTGCACCATTTATATACTTAAATTGACCTGAATTCTCGCCCTCTTTAATGCCCAAGTAAGCATATCGGTTATACTGTTTCACAATACCCAAAATAGCGTTATTCTCCTCCTCATTCATGGGAGTTGCAAGAGTTCCTCCAGCCTCTTCACAGGATTCTAGTGCAGATGCAAAGTCAACTTCCTTCCCATTGCTGGCAAGTATTTTATCTCCTACTTCTCTTATTTTCCCATTCAAAGCAAGCACTAAAACATGAAAAGAAAAAACCTAGTTAGCTTTTTTACTTTCCTATGGCATAGTGATGAGAAAGCAAAGAAAGAGAAATCAAGAGATGAAGAGAAAATTAAAAGTGGTGAGAGGAACAGAGGAGGGAATAGAGGGCAAGAATGAGAGTAAAAGATGATGAGGAGTAAAGATCTTCAAAATGTTACCAATACACAAGTCGTTCGCTAAATATATCGTTATGCTGCTTGTGACCATCTGTCATTGTCTTCTCCAAGACAAGGATGCCCTGCTAACATTTGCTACGTACTCTATCAGCCCTATCATTATATTGTGTGTACTCTCTGAAGAGGATCAATTTGCTTCAAATTCGAGCAAGTGAAACAGAAATGATAATTTTTGTGAATTCCTTCTCAGTGCAAAACAAGTTACCACCTTTAACAATCTGGTTGCTGATAGATAAAACTGCCAGCAACGTGGTACAAGGCTGAGGCGTTCCCATAAATCCATGTGGAATGTACAACATCAGTTGGAATTTTTTTTTTTAATAAATTAAACTTGAATAAACGCGCATTGGTGTTCCTGAGAGAAATCTGCTTCTCCTGGGAAAATGAGTCCTGATTGCCCGTGCTTTGGATGAGAAAATGGACTTTTGGGATGTAGTACCATTTTTCAAGTGCTATTTCTTTCCTGCAAGTCATGATTCTGGAATTAATTTTGCCTATTGCACTTAAAACTGATTGGGAGCCGAAAAAGTTAAAATGGGAAAAATTACCGCCTTCAAGTCTGGAAAGTCGGTGCTTCAAATTTACTAAAACATTGTGGAGTTCAGCGTCCAGAGAATCAGGTAGATCTACACAGATACAAATGAAAGTTATACAATTAACTTTGTAACTATACAAAACTAGGCCCTGCTGATAGAAACAATTCATTGGATAAACCCAATCGTTTTCCAAAACTAACTAGGACAAAATGTAATTTTTTAACGTCATCTGGCATAAAATAAGTATTTTCCCAGTTTTTTTTTCACACTGTTGTTAACCTATATTACAGCAAACAAACCAACCCCTCCAACCCTCTGAAATGCTGATAATTCCCCTCCGCGCAGAAGAAAATGAATTTTTCTCGGTTGAAGCCTTATGTTTGTCATGTCTGTGAAAGTGGCTTGGCCAAAGAGAATTTGTTTCATTCGAATAATCGTTAGTGAACAGGCACAAGGGAGATTTTGGGGCGGGAACAGTTCCTGCGGCACCATACCATTTTCTTTTTAATCTGCTGGGTGGATGCTTTGTGTTTTTACAGTGGGATCTTATGTTAATGGAAATCATAGACACTGGTATAGGAGGGTTACTGCATAGATTGTGAGAAATACAGTCCACCCAGCACTGCTTGCTAAAGGTGGGAACTCGCTGTAAAGGTAGGTACTTTTCTCATACAAATTTCCATGGGTAACAAAGGTCCTACACGTAGGATAAAGTTACTAGCGTGCTCCCACGATCGTGTTCCCATTGTTGACAACTAAACCAAATGGCAATGTAGAAGCACAAAATATTGCTGCATCTCCCTCTCTCCGAAGTGCAACTCTTGCTGCACTTCACAGTCAGTAAAAAACCAACATATTTGACCCAATAAAGAGAGAGTCCATTTGACTGACAGACCATTACATGGACATCAGCCTCTTTCTCCTTTCTCACCTTGCGGCCAAGGAAGATCATCTCTTCCACGAGGCCACATCAAGCTTCCAGAGGGTCCCATGAGACCTGGAAAAGAGAAGCATAATTTTCTTTCCAATTGATGCATATTCTGGGGACTTCAGGATGAAATAGAACTTAATCCCAAACTGAAATGTGTTGCACGTATGAATAATTTTGATAGTGCTTTAGCCTTGGTAATGGCCCTGGAGAAAGCATTTCTACATAGAAAGAAAATTACACAGTGCAAAGTGTGTTCCTTACCAGGCTACTTTTGCACATACTATCTTTGAATACTAGAGAAACATGCCAGAGGCCTTTTAATTACACTTGTAAATACTGGAATAACATTTCTTTTTTTTTTTTTAAGTATGAAGAAAAAAGCTTCTGCTGTGAAAGCAGCAATTCCCTTTGGAAAGTCAACAGAAAAGCACTACAAAGATATGTATCTTTATATATCTTATAAGTTTTAAGTATTGATAACTTGTTCATTTCCCCTCTTCTCCCAGAAGAGAGAGGAAGCCTATGTTTTAGAAAAAAAATATTAAACGGACCATTTCCTCCATTCAGTTTTCCCTCTTCTGCTTAACGCAGCTGCTTCCTTGAGGGCACATCTCCTTCTGTGTTAACCGTGTTTATTCATGCAGCGTTCATGACAAGGATTTGTTGCAAAAAGAAGTTTACTTACGTGGTAGACGTGGCTGTCCTTTCAGACCATCTTTTCCAGGCAGTCCAGGGACACTGGGTAGCTCAGGAATTCCTGGGCATTTACACAGTGCATGGCAAGTCACTAGCAAAGCAGCTACTGCTGTGAGCATGTAGGATGAGTGAGACAACATGATTGCTCAGGCCAGCTGTAAGAAAACCCACAGGTTTGTCAGGCAATGATTCTGTAAGAAATTGTAGGCATTGGCTTATAGAATTGAACACCTCTTTTTTTTTTCCTTCTGTTCATCCCTTCTTGAATTTACATTCTTTCCTTGTTTGAATAAAGTCTATAGTTTAGGTATAAGAGATCTCCCAGATTTACTTTGCTACCATGGCATAGCTTATACACAAAACTGTTTCTAGACTGATACAGATTGGTGTGCTCATTACAGAATGACAGCTACACATTTGGGAGTAGTGAAGACAAATCATCCTTTCTGCTGTCACTGACTAGTTGTTGGATTAATCCTTGAGAAATGATGGGCTCAGAGGTAACAACCGATCACCCTTAAGCCATTGGTTGCCTGTAAGGGCTATAATCACTCAATGAAACATGGATGCATGTGCTGCCAACCTGAAAGGTACAATCTGTTACAGCGGCGGTTGTGAGGGTTTGGAGCTAGTTAGCAATCTCTTTAAGCACAGTACTATTTAAGCACATTTATTTGAAATAAGCAGACTGGTATTTTATAGCTCAATTGACATTCCTATCTTGTTTTGAACAAAATTCCACAAGCTTGAAAATGTCAGAGTTAGTCTTGTAGAAAGTGCATTTTTGCTGGTTGGCAATAGGCCTATTCATCTTATTTTATCCTTTCAGATATAACATTAAGTAGGGTTATAATCTCAGTGCCGAGATATGACCAAAAAGCACTCTGAAACTATAGATCATGGGTTTATGACGCAGCTAGTGGGTGTGCAGCATTGGCAACGCTGTGCGGTTATAAAACCTGAACTGATGGACTGTAGGATGCTGTGGCATGGAGATATCCCGTTATTGGCATCAGTCAGTTAAAATAATAAGAAAGCTAAAGAAAGGTTCAAGGTTCGAGATGCCAGAAGGGGTATCTCTTGCTAATGAGATGACCCCGGTGGGTTGACTCTCATACGAAGGGTATCACTTAATACCCATGACTTAACTTTTCTTTTGGCACAAATTAGAGAGGATCATGTATTACACTCTCTTAAAAACTTCCATCCTTAAAAAACCCTCAGAATTGACAAGATCATTTTAATTGACACGCAATATGTTCTAAATCCAGCTCTGCTTACAGTTGAGAATAAAATCTTGGTTGGCTTGAATGCTGCGAGATTATTAACACCTGGGTTCATCAGGGGTTAAAACAAGGAATTTGTTTCAAAGCATACATGCCAAGCAGAATCAAAATATCAGTTTATTATTACCATTTATTAAAACGGGTACGCTAAAACCGGACTGAGCTTTTAAAAAAAGGAAGTATTGTTTGCATCTTCCAGACTGACTCTATCGTAGAAGGCTTTTGACGTTATTCTAAATCTGCATCAATACCAACTATTTTTAAGGGCAAAGCTCCCTTGTTTTTCTAGAGGAATGTCTCATCAAAATCAGTTCAGTGGGACATACCCTGGAACATAAGAACATTCAATTATATCATACATTTCAGTGTTTCGCTGCATATAGAGTCTGTTTAAGTAATAGCAGCGTCTATTCCTCATGGTCAAGAACTTCCACTTGTTTTAACGAGTGCAAATTTCAAATCCACCTGAGAACACACGTGCTGTATTAAAAGTGCTGTTGAGTTTGGTGTGTTGAATATGAAGTGTCCCAAGCTGTTTACCCTTCGCTATATTGAAGGCTAGCAGACACCTCTGACAACGCTGGCCAATGACTCAGAGCGCGCGTTATTAAAGTCTCTAACAGAAACCTACCTTAGGTGGCTAGGAATACTTACGTCCCCGAGATAAGGAAATGCAATTACAACAGGTACTCTTCGTCTGGTGCTGATCATTCAGGGAGTTGCATTTGAATGGACTACTGCATCCAGCTCATAATTGGATTATGATGCAGAGTCAGAGTCCTGATCAGTTATATAGCAAAATGGAAAAAAGAGCTCTTCAGTTTTAATCCAGTTTTAATGACCTTCATCAGTCATTACTATCTAGTGTCCTTCAGGCATCTCCTCATCTACTAAAATTGCTAATACAAGCAAAGTAAAAAAATACTAATAAGGGAAAATTTAATTTTAAAATGTAAATACGACCACGGAAATGAAAAGGAACAGGTCTGCCTTCTAGCTGAAGTTCCTTGTGATTTATTAAAAGGAAATTCAACTTACCCTTCTGCTTCAAAGTGAAATGAAAGAGCAGTTCACACAAGTCCCCTTTATATAGAGTCGTGTTTGTTAAATGACACCGCTGAAGTGGAGACTGGATAATGAGGGCACGAATGAGCCTTTTCAGTTTTGCTTACACACTCGTTACGCAAATGCTGAGAACAATTTTAAGGATTGAGAAATTTCTTTTTCTTTCATAAGAACAGAAAGCCAAAGTTGGAGAAAAAACAATCTAGAACTAAGAGATAACTCCAGATTTGTAGACACGTACGAAATGTATAAATATTTCAAGAAACTTTCTGTGATTCTGATACTGTAACATTTTTTTTGTTTAAAAAAGCAAAAAATGGCATATGACCACCAGTGGCTTTTGTAGAAGGAAAGGTGCTCTTGTTAATTAGGGAAGCACGTTACCTTCCAGGTAGAGTCTGACCTGATAATCAGAATTCTAAACTTTGCTTCCCGTCTCCGTATCTGATGTACTTACCTTACCTTAATATCATTTTCTAGTTGTGTGTATGCTCAATGTTTCTGTGAGCATCTGGTCTCTTTTGCATGTCGAGTACAGCTGACCCTCACTTGGTCAAAGACGGATCCTGGAAAAATCTGTATACATGCACAAAATCCTCAAATGGGCAATGTTTTCAAGTAAAAAAAACCGCAGGCCTTGGTCCTCTGGTTTCCCAGCAATAAAGATCGGGATCTCGTGAATAACTTCCTCCTGGTTCTGATGCCTTCCGCTGTAAGGACACGTATGTTAGATCCTAGCTGAGGTTTGTTTTATGAACCCCAGCAAGCCAACACACCAGTCCCTCACCTGTAAGACACAAATACCTCCGCTTCACAGCTTCTCTCTGCTTTGCCAATTTACACTGTGGTGTCCTAAGGGTAGAACAGTTTCTACTTTTCATTTGCATTTTACTAAAACTACCCAAGTTTTGTCATGATCCCTAATTATAGTGTCTTTCTACCCAGCAGAATTCACAGCTGCAAGCTAACATCTTTAGGCTCCTTGTTCAACAAATAAAGAGACGTCTAATATCAACGGGCTGACCTAGCTAAGAGAAAATCCCAAAGGAGGAGGTATGTTTCGGATCCCCTTTAGAAGTAACTTAGTCACGTAAGTCCACTTCCATTCACAACTGTGAGCCAAGTCCTGCGGTTAAAAGTGCTCAGCATGGTCTGTCCTCCCAGACAAAAACCAAAACAGCAAACTGAGGAGATGATATCAGTGTCATTTCAGGGAAATGATCAATCAACACTCACAAATGTATGTTATAAACAATCTGTCTTCAAGTCCTTCCTCTAGCTGATACGCAGCAAAACTTGGAATGCGGGTTAGTCATTTTACAAAACCTCTAATCCCACCAGTTGAAACGTATTTCCTTCTGTAGTCCAAATGAGGTAGACGAAAAGAACCGGCGTTAGGTGTATAAGATGTGGATTAGATAGTACTCAGTGGGTAAAATACCTTGTTTCTGAATCCTGCTGCGGTTTGGGAATAGCACAGATACGAGGCAATTCAGCACAATCAAGACATGGGTAATTCTGTTTCTGAATGGCAGCAGAGCTCTGGGGTACCTACAGCGCTAAGAAATTTCTGCAGCTGCAAGATAAGATGGAACTTAATGGATCCTGATTTTGGGAAGTAATATTTTAAATGATTAGGTGCCCGAGTTCTTGGGAATCTAACTTACCAGAGCACAATCTCATACAGATCCAGTTTTTAGGCAACTCTGCAACAGTTGTAACGGCTAATACCGTTCTGTGGTATCACTGCCCATATACGTCCTCCCCGCGCATATACATGCAACTTTAATACGTGAACAACGTGATAAATCTTTGCAGATTTGTACTGTTTCTTCCACCTAACACAGTTTATACTTAAAAAAAAAAAATTAATAAAGAATTGGAAACATTAATCGGGGAAGTCTGTAAAGCCCCGCCAGCTACACGCTATCTCTGTCCAGTCAGGAAAGCGTGGCATGAGCAAAACGTGGCTTATAACGGCTTAAGATGTAGAAAAACTTTATAAATTATTATCTTCTACCATAACTTTCAAAGAAACATACATTTGATAACAGTTCTTCTCCCATGAGTCAGATTATACTTACACAATGGAAGCTGATAAGAACCTAAAACAATCCAACATGAGAGATTACTTAGTCATTAGATTTACTTTCCTTAGTTATGTGGCAGAGAATTAGGGAAAACAAATATACTAGAATAAGGAAGAAAGTAAATATTTTTTCTGCAACTTGGCACCCCTGTAGAATAGTTCCAAGGCTCCGTATTCTGAAATTTACAGGTAAACCTGTGTGGTAATGGCTGAAGATCTTTATCTGGGTAACGCCCACAAAACCCACCCAGGGAACTCGAGTGGTTTCAGTGCGCCCCAGATAACGACAGAAGGAAGGATGCAGTAAGTAGAACGATAAGATTCCTTCTGATGTCCCCCAATGCATTAGATATGCTGCATCGTTAATGCCAGTGAATTAAACCCAAATCCCACAATGGCCTGCTCAGCTATTAGCAAAGGAGAACTTGGGAAAAAAAAAGGAATCTGATTTTCAAAAAGACGCCGTGTACCCAGAAAGACTGCTTCTTTGTACAGCAGCCGTGCACGCTACCCTCAAAAAAGTAATTTGAAAACTAGTAACTGCCAAGGTGGTTTCAAAACCAGAACCGATTTTATACAGCCTTCAAACCTCTAATTTTCAGAAAACAAGGTGAAGTCTCCATTTTGCTCAGCACGCTGTTTCGAAATGAGCTGATTACTAACAACCTTATCAGAGCCCAATCTGCATAAAGCTATGCCGCGCTCTTTCACGTAAAATGCAGTGCTGTACAGCCACGCTAGTTTATTTTAGCAATCTGTGAGACACTAATCTTAAACGTGTCACTGTGCTGCAAGTTCCTGATATCAGCTCCCTGAGCTTGTCCTTGGCACAGCATCTATGTGGTAAGCAGGTGTGGTCAATTCTCCATCTTCACCTTGTTCAAAACAACATTCATTTTTGATATTTGTCTAGTGTTTTCACTATTTGCTCTGCTGCTGCAGATCTTAAAATCATCCAGACTTAGGTGCCTATAGTCAGTTTTAAGATGACTCATTGGCATCAGCTTAAGCCCTCATCAGAAATATAGGGAACTAAACATACCTCACCTATTAAGTAATGAAACAATCCAAAGGGTAAAGTGTTGCCTCCTCCCCACCTGCAGTTTAATTTTCTTGAGACAAATCCAAACAATAAACATGCAAAGGCCAACAGTCCCCCTGCCTTTGGAAAAGAAGAAACGCTGATAAAATCATTTTTATGCTAGTTGACAGTGCACTGATGCAGGAATAGGATGAAAAATGCAGAGAGGATGGTACCTTACTACACTGCTAATACTGAAGGAATACAAGTTGTGGGTGGGTCTTAAAATTTGTATTATTGCTGTGTGTACTCTAGACTTACGCCGCTTTAACTTGAGGATAAGCATCTTGCAAGAATGTAATTGCTGATGAGACATACTTGTATTTATGAACAAACACGGTATCAGTGACGTGCTGTCAGCTTAATAATACGCTGTTATTTTGGGGAGTGGATCCCAGGGCAGAGATTTCTAGGTTTAAGTGTAAGCAGGTGGATGGAGGAGAAGAAGGAATGCTGAATATAGATGATGAAGTTCCTAAAGAGAGGACAGCAGAGATGGGGAACAGAGCTCGGAGTAGCGGATTTTTGAAGAGCTGGCTCCACCAGACTGTACTGAACAGCCCTTGCATAGCATTGTTCTTGCAAAGTACAGAAAATATAAGCTTAAGACCAAAAAAAAGAAAAAAAGCCTTCAAGCAATTCAATTAAAAAATCCCCACATCCCCTTCAATCTATTTTCCATTCTAGGAAAAGCAAATTCAAACTCTACTATCAAGAAAAGGGGTGACCAGGTTTTTCAGAGCTTTTGGTAAAACAAACAGGCATGGTCCTCTCCTGCCAAAAACTTATAACCTTAAAACTATGTTCACAGAAGAACTACTTGTCCTTTGTTTTCAGATTATATCCGATTCCTTCTTTCTTATATACTTGAAGCAATTGATTTAACACTGCAGGTTCATAGCCAGCATACTACAGGGCATCAGCAAAGCGGCCTCTTGGATGATACGAAAGCGGTAGGCAAATTGCTAGTCAAGTCATTTTGCCCGAATCATTATTTCTATGCCTTGAAAAAAAAAAATACGAGAGAAAATCAACTAGAGCACATTAAAGCAAAGGCAGCAAGCAGCTCCTGCTTTGACATAACGCGGCAGATTTTTAGACACAGCCTTCTTCCTTCCTTTGGGCAGGACAAGTACTCTTCCCTTCCCATATTCTCTATCCAGATTTAGTAAAAATTTAACCATACTGTAATCAGCTTCTGCCTTGTCCTTTTAGAAACAAACAGAAACCCAGAAGTAATCTCATTCTAACTTTACAACCCAATAATGATTTCCAGAAGGTCTGCATCTTCCCCGTTTCACAGCTAAAAACCCTAAAGCTTAGAGAGGTGCTATCCCTATTATTATCGAGGAAGCCCGTTTGTTTTTTTCCAAAGCATCCATGCACTTTTCTCTCCTGTAGGCCATGTTACCGACTTCATAATTCCTCCTTGCATCTTCCACGCTAAGCACGTAGCCCTCTATGGGAATACCACACAACAGTATGGGAGATTATTTCTAGTCCTCGGTCAACAACACAACAAAATTACCCACTGCAATATCAATTAGTGGTGTCACGATGGAGTAAATTTTGCCTTTTTTTACTGGAAATAGTACAAAGAGTTACCGCAGAGGCGTCCTGCCATATTGTGTTCCCATGGAGATGAACTGTACCGTCTCCTATCAAAAGCGGTAATAGGAAGCAATTTGTGCTTGAACAGCCACTGGCCAACATTGCCTTGGAAACATATGCTTGTAATTCATATCTTGCCCTTATAAACAGCCACCTGGCCCTTGTTATCAATTTTAAATAAAGATAATCTAGCCTGCAGATAGCAAAAAAAAAAAAATCCTGCTAAGCTGTTATTACGTTGTTATTGCTGGGAAATGGCCCATCTAGTGTCTCACTGGTAAATGTTACAACATATACATCCAAAAGCATTGTCAGCGTTTTATTTGCAATTGAAATTCAAAGTCCTTGGGAGAAACTTGTTATTGAAAACACATGGCAGAAAATGCAGAGTTACAAATGAAAATAATAAAATCACCAAGCTGCTGTTAAGGTCTGGCGGTCACAGTAAAATGAAGCTGCTTTGCATCTTACTGAAGGGACCCCAACTGGTAATGAATTCCCAGGAAACAGCACGCGTCGTGGCTGTTACCGCTGTTATGAGCTGAAAATTAAGACAACAGGTATTACAGAATTTCATTTTGCACAGAACTTTTCAGGAGATTGAACACAAAATTCTGTATGTTTTAGCCAATTGTGTTCTTTGAAGCATACAGTATTTAATATACTGAATCGGCTTCTTTTGTAATGGCACATTTTTAGATTCTAATTCGTGCAAAGGTGTAGAGGAACACTTTATATCTCCTTGGTAGCAGACAGATATTAAGGCACTTCATTATTTCAGTTTCCACGAAAAAGCAGAGCGCCTGAGCACCTGGCTGGGCTGGTGAAGCACAGCCGCGCGTCCATCCAGCTCCTGCAATCCAGCGTGGTGGTTTTGTGCTTCACCTCCAGAGGAGTGGATCTCGCTCCCCAGGGGCAGGGGGGATCGGGCAGCAGCAGCAAGCGGTGCTTCGGGGCCCCCGCCCTTGCCGTGCTCCGCTGCTGCATCGCGCTCTTCCTTGCAGCAGCGGCGTAACGCAGCGCGGGCGCGTGGCCCTACCTGCAGCTGCTGCCCGTAAATCCCCGGCAGCTGAAAGTAGATTCATCTCCTTGCCTTTCGTTGATACCTGAGTTGACCTGAAACTACATAAGGTGCAGTTATTGCAGAGGCTTCGGGGTAGAAATATTCTTGGACGTTTCACTGTAAGGGATGAAGAGAAAAGAAAGGCTCAGCTACATACATATATTTATTAAAACCCTTTTGCTTTCACCCTGAGCATTCCCTGACTGTAGCTGGGCATCCAGAACAGAATATTCTGGAGCCCAAATACTAAAGAGAGTTATTTTGTAGATTTCTGCAGGCATTTTATTTATTACTAAGTTTTCAAAAAGCTTAAGACTAAGAAGTTTATTGCTATTTTGAAAGATGCTTATAGTTTTACTCTGTAATTACAAGCCAATTTCCTTGCTGAGTTCTCTGAAAGACTTTGCAAGGCAAACTCTTAAAGAAAATAAACGCAGCTTGTTGAAATCGTTTGGATTTTCCTATAGAGTGAGATTTGACCAAAACTACTCATCTACTACCAGAGATAATACAGAGGGCGTAACTGGAGGAAAAGTTTACTTCATAATTAGCAGATGGGTAAGTAAATAGGTTAAAATTGGGAGGATTCTCTCAATAGAAGTATGGCTTATTTCAAAACCAAAGTGGCTTTGTTTGCAACACTTGTTGCCTTGGTTCAGCATACACGTTGAGCTGCTCCCTGAAGAATGAGGACTCGTTTTTTTCACCATCTTGACGTAGTAAAAATGGCAAGATTTGAGCACAGAAATCCTTCACGTCCAAAATAAAAGCTTAAGGCCTGTGTCTGGCACCCTAATAAAAAGTATGACCTCTCCCTGCAAACACGTGCCGTGTTTATATCCTTGGATCATCGCTGCTAAAACTACACTCCTGTTACACCGTTTTGCTCGTTATTATTACAGTCTGGGCTATACCGAGAGTCTTTTGTTCCAGTTCTAAAATGTGAAAACTAACACCCAGAACTGGAAAGATTAGCGCAATGAACCATATGTATTCATTCATTTGTGAGGATTAGAAGACTGCCGCAATGTAACTGAAATTCAAGGAGCTGAATCTATGGCATTTTAAAAAGCATTGCAACGCCCAATAGTATTTTTTCCTTGTTTGTTTCTTTGAAGATTTCGGTAAAATATCCACATGGAACAGACCAGACCAGTGGCAAGTTCTTGAATTTTTTACTTTTTACCCAGTGAAGAGTATTTTTGTACTGAACAGAATGATTCAGGGAACACTACATAATAAGGTAGGAATGTGCAACTCACTTTGAGTCTAAAACATAACACCTGCACTTCTAAAATCTAATTTCCAGTGACCTTCAAAGGGAATTTGGTACTTAATTGCCTTTTGGAAACTTCCTTAGGCACATAAAATGTTGAGGAGAAAGATGAAAAACAGTAAGGAATGGGAAAACTTGGAGAAGGAAGGTCTGAGAAATCACTGGGAGGAAATTTTTCTCTCTAATCAGATACCAAGAGGGGAAAAAAGTGGGCTATTCAATCGTTGGTCAGGAAAGCAGCACTGTTAGCATTTTCCCTATGCCAAGGCACAAGCCCCTGCAACCTGTAGTGCAAGTTGCATGAAGAAACACCTTCCCATCTGTTTTCTTCCAACTCAGCAGTGCATTTCCTTTTTCAGCTAGCTAATTAAAGCCCCTCGGAGTTCATCTAGTAGATAAAAACAAGGAACAGATGAAGACCCAGAGAAATAGAAAGAAAACAAGAGGGAATGAACAGAGCCCTACAACCTCAGAGTCTCTCTGGAGAGACTGGGAGATCTTGAGTATTGAGGCCAGAATGATTCAAACTAAAACTGTTTAGTAGGTTATTAAAACACAGAAGACTTAGCTTGCATGGCAAATCAGAGAGAATGTTTAATAACCCCGAGAAATGTACTAACCGTGGATGTCAGCTACTTAACTAATAAAATATAACTCTCTCATTCCATGGAGGAGGTGTCACTCCTTACAGCCTTTATAGCAGCAGCTTTATATGCAGTTTTGAAGCTTCAACATTATTTTCCTTTGTAAGACAAGAGAAACTCTACAAAATTATTAATAACCATTTCAGCTACCCGTTGAATTGTATTTATTTATTTATTTATTTATGTTTAAATTCGGTTTGGCACTCACTGCTCTGATTTGAGGACTCGTTCTCGCAGGTTGGCATGCAGAAATCTAGCCCCTGTACGCTCAAGCAGCTCACTGCCTGGTGAAGGAGCAGTTGTCCTGTTCTTCGTGAGGCAGTCTGAACTACAGCCTGGCCCGGAGCTTTCAGATCCATTCTGCTAAGCATGACAAACATACACATACCGGTACAATGGGCTACGTGTATCTCCATACCTTTTCTGTCCAAAATGCAAAAGTACAAACAGCAACTTCTGTTAATTTTGTCTCAGATCCCAACGTATGTACGTACCATGCAACTACGCAGCCGTTATCTCGTTCAAATATTAACTTCGCAGCAGTGACTACGAAAGATGTTACAGATTGCTGGCCTGTACGCACCGTTCTGGAAATACAAGCAGCAGCACAACCGTGGGTACCCTTTTTGTTGACTGGGGTTTTTTTCCATTCATTTTAGCAGAGATGTGAGCTTCCACACAAGTACTGAACTAAAACAAGCCTTTTCACATCGGTGTAGCTCACATGCCACGAGTACAGTGAAGTTAACCTAAAGGTCTAGACCAATAGCCTCAGAGAAGTATGCTAAATCACCGGAGCAGCTGTTGTCCTGCTAATAATATTTTCCCTTTCCTGTCTTTCTCCCATCTCCTGAAGCCCTCCGTGGCTTCTCCCATCTATCACCAGTCACGTACTTGCCTGTTCGCTGAATATCCTTGTCTACGTTCGCGAGAGGGAAGCAGGTCGTAGCATTCCCTCTATAAAAGCGGGCTGTGATAGCTTATAACCTCTAGCTTGTGAGGGAACGGACTGCGACAGAGACACGGCTGCAACATCAGCAGCTGGCAGGCAGGAATACGCATGTTTGTCAGGAGTGGGAATCTACACAAGAGCGCTTCAAATATACGCTTATTTTTGAAATAGTCTCATTGCTTGTCTGTCTTACCAGCCTGTCTCAGGGGTTCGAGCTAGAAAATAAGTGTAGCACAGGTTTTTCCTAACTGTGCCTTCTCAGACGTGCGTTCAGCCCTGTGCGGAGCCCGGCCTGCCGAGTACACGGAGTGCCCCTTTCACAAGGTCAGTCCATATCCACTGTTATCTTGGACAGTCCTCTAAAGCTGAAGTGGAATTTAAGTATTACCTTCTAAAAATTAGTTTTCAAAACCTGCAGAGAACAACTGCGCTCCCGACTGGCCCGGTACCGGTGTTACCACGCAAACGGTACGTTGCATTTCTCTAGCATCTATTTCCCCAGCTGTGTTTCATAGAATCATAGAATCATAGAATCATTGAGGTTGGAAAAGACCTCTAAGATCATCGAGTCCAACCGTCAACCCAACACCACCAGGCCCACTAAACCACGTCCCTAAGCGCCTCATCTACACGTCTTTTAAATACCTCCAGGGATGGGGACTCCACCACTTCCCTGGGCAGCCTGTTCCAATGTTTCACCACTCTTTCAGTAAAGAAATTTTTCCTTACATCCAATCTAAACCTCCCCTGCCGCAACTTGAGGCCATTTCCTCTCGTCCTATCGCTTGTTACTTCGGAGAAAAGACCAACACCCACCTCGCTACAACCTCCTTTCAGGTAGTTGTAGAGAGCGATGAGGTCTCCCCTCAGCCTCCTTTTCTCCAGGCTAAACAGTCCCAGTTCCCTCAGCCGCTCCTCATAAGACTTGTTCTCCAGACCCCTCACCAGCCTCGTTGCCCTTCTCTGGACACGCTCCAGCACCTCGACGTCCTTCTTGTAGTGAGGGGCCCAAAACTGAACACAGTATTCGAGGTGCGGCCTCACCAGGGCCGAGTACAGGGGCACAATCACTTCCCTACTCCTGCTGGCCACACTATTTCTGATACAGGCCAGGATGCCATTGGCCTTCTTGGCCGCCTGGGCACACTGCCGGCTCATGTTCAGCCGGCTGTCGACCAACACCCCCAGGTCCTTTTCCGCCAGGCAGCTTTCCAGCCACTCTTCCCCAAGCCTGTAGCGCTGCATGGGGTTGTTGTGGCCGAAGTGCAGGACCCGGCACTTGTCCTTGTTGAACCTCATACAGTTGGCCTGGGCCCATCCATCCAGCCTGTCCAGGTCCCTCTGCAGAGCCTTCCTACCCTCGAGCAGATCAACACTCCCACCCAACTTGGTGTCGTCTGCAAACTTACTGAGGGTGCACTCAATCCCCTCATCCAGATCATCAATAAAGATATTAAACAAGACCGGCCCCAGTACTGAGCCCTGGGGAACACCGCTCGTGACCGGCCGCCAACTGGATGTAACTCCATTCACCACAACTCTCTGGGCCCGGCCGTCCAGCCAGTTTTTGACCCAGCGCAGAGTCCACCTGTCTAAGCCGTGAGCCGCCAGCTTCTCTAGGAGAATGCTGTGGGAGACGGTGTCAAAGGCCTTGCTGAAGTCCAGGTAGACCACATCCACAGCCTTTCCCTCATCCACTAGGCGGGTCACCTGGTCATAGAAGGAGATCAGGTTGGTCAAGCAGGACCTGCCTCTCATGAACCCGTGCTGGCTAGGCCGGATCCCCTGGTTGTCCCGCTCATGCCTTGTGAGCGCCCTCAAGATGAGCCGCTCCATAATCTTCCCCGGCACCGAGGTCAGGCTGACAGGCCTGTAGTTCCCCGGATCCTCCTTCCGGCCCTTCTTGTGGATGGGCGTCACATTGGCAAGCCTCCAGTCTTCCGGGACCTCCCCCGTTAACCAGGACTGCTGATAAATGATGGAGAGCGGCTTGGCGAGCACCTCCGCCAGCTCCCTCAGCACTCTCGGGTGGATCCCATCCGGCCCCATAGACTTGTGAGTGTCCAGGTGGCATAGCAGGTCATTGACTGCTTCCTCTTGGATTACGGGGGGTTCATCCTGCTCGCCGTCCCCGTCTTCCAGCTCGGGGGGCCGAGTACCCTGAGGATAACTGGTCTGCCTGTTAAAGACTGAGGCAAAGAAGGCATTGAGTACCTCAGCCTTTTCCTCATCCTCAGTGACAATGTTCCCCCTTGCATCCAATAAAGGATGGAGATTCTCCTTGGCTCTCTTCTTGTCATTAATATATTTGTAAAAACTTTTTTTGTTGTCTCTAGTGACAGCGGCCAGATTGCGTTCTAGCTGGGCTTTTGCCTTTCTCATTTCCTCTCTGCACGACCTAACGAGATCCCTGTACTCTTCTTGAGTCGCCTGCCCCTTCTTCCACAAGCGGTAAACTCTCCTTTTTTTCCTGAGTCCCAGCAAGAGCTCCCCGTTCAGCCAGGCCGGTCGTCTTCCCCGCCCATTCTTCTTACGGCGTACAGGGACAGCCTGCTCCTGCGCCTTTAAGACTTCCTTCTTGAAGCATGTCCAGCCTTCCTGGACCCCTTTGCCCTTCAGGACCGTCTCCCAAGGGACTCTCTCAACCAACGTCCTGAACAGGCCAAAGTCCGCCCTCCGGAAGTCCATGGTTGCAGTTTTGCTGCCCCCCCTCCTTACTTCACCAAGAAGCGAGAATTCTATCATTTCATGGTCGCTAAGCCCAAGACGGCCTCCGACCACCACATCTCCCACCAGTCCTTCTCTGTTAGTAAACAGCAGGTCGAGCGAGGCACCTCCCCTGGTAGGCTCACTTACCAGCTGTGTCAGGAAGTTGTCTTCCACACACTCCAGGAACCTCCTAGACTGCTTCCTCTCTGCCGTGTTGTATTTCCAGCAGACATCCGGGAAGTTGAAGTCCCCCACGAGAACAAGGGCTAGCGATTGAGAAACTTCTGCCAGCCGCTTATAGAACGCTTCATCCGCCCCTTCATCCTGGTTGGGTGGTCTATAACAGACTCCCAGCAGGATATCTGCCTCGTTGGCCTTCCCCCTCATCCTTACCCATAGACACTCAACCGTACCATCATCACAATCGTTGAGCTCTATACAATCAAAACACTCCCTAACATACAGGGCCACCCCACCGCCTCTCCTTCCTCGCCTGTCCCTTCTGAAGAGTCTGTAGCCATCCATTGCAGCACTCAAATGGAGTGAGTGAGTTTTTGTTTCCACACAAATGGGGCTCAACTGTCTAATAACTTCCATCTTTTATGTTCTTTTACCTTTCCAGAGTAACGTACTGCGCCACTGTAACAGAGATAAATGATGTAAACTATTATACTTTCCAACGACTCTCACGATTTGCCAGAATAAAGGCCAGATTCAGAACTATTCTGAGAGCATTTGGCAAAGATAAACTTCAGGGCGGCAGCATTCAAAACCACTGGAGAGCTCCCAGTAACTCGAGACAGAGTGTAGTATACAATTTTTCAGTGAAGTGATATATATAATACACTTAAGCGTTGTAGACAACATTCGAACCATTTCTTAAATAGCTTTTACAACTGCTATTGTGCGATGAGCTGGCAGCTTTTCTTGCCAGAGTCCTGCCATACTGTTCCCGACACTTAATCCCCTTTTGTTAAAAATACAGGTTCTGCTTTAAGATAGACTTTAAAATAGGAGATTAAAAGGAAACAAACATTTTCACTTTGTAGAACTCTCCAATTGAAAGGCTTTTAAGCTTTTTTTTCCACCATTAGTCATGAAAGCTAGAAATGCACTTTAGTCTTGAAAATGAAAGCTGAGATCCTCCACATGCTGGCAACTGCAGCTTTAAGCTAAATACCAGGTACTAGAAAATAACAGCAGATAGAGGGCAATCTGAGGCTTCAAGATAATATTTGCTTTGCTAGTTTTTGATGCACAAATAAAAGATCTACTTAGCAGGCTGAGGAAGTACCATTAATACCCCCCCCCCCCTTTTTTCAGTTTAGCTGTAGCTCTCTATAATAAAAGGTAAAGAGGTAAAAAGGTTTTAAAAAAATGCATCGCTTCTTCCTCCTGCCTTTCTCTTTTCCTATCTTCACCTTCCTTCTGTGAATGGATATAGCTGCTTAAGCAGGGTGGAGGGGGCATAAGAGGATAGAGGGGTTAAAAGGTTGTGATCCGTAGGCCAAGTAGCGTTGATCAAACCACTTCTGAGTGGGACGCCCTTGCACAGGTGTCACTGGATCCATAAAGCGCAAGGTAGGAGATAATCAAGAGAGTAACCAATGTATTCATTATGATGTTGCTCAGGAGGTTTCAGGGTTTCCAACTAAATTTGGTGAAGCGCTGCGCCCATCTCAGCTAAAGCAGCTTGTAGCAGTTCCGCTTCCCTTTTTGTATCAAAACAAAAGTTTGAATCAAAAACATGCTTGGGAGTAAGTCTTGGGGCAGGGGGGAAGGTTGCACAGAGCCTTTTTTGGTACGTATCTCAAGCACAAGGCAAAAGTGGTCAAGAGTTGTTGCCCAACAGTGCAGATGGGAGGAAGGGGGAGAGAGGCTGTCCAGAGCTCTCCCAAGAGAGCACAGAAAACCTGATGGAGAAAGCTGCAACAAAGCAGCAGGACCAGATGGTTTAATCCCTCCTTCCCCTTCTCGCGGCCTTCGGCGCATCTCTGAAATTTGTTCAAGTACCAGCTGTGACATGGAGTAGGACAGTTAGGGATGTAAACAACCGGGACTCGTCGTGATACAGTTGCTGTGAGCATCCGAACAACGGGGTAAATAAGAGACCAAACTGAGGCAAAGCAACGCAGGAACTGAGGGCAGCTCTGGGGTTTTGAATGTTGTGAGACGGTATACATACGCATTTTTTGCAGCTCTGTAGTAATATTTTCTGTTAAGGCTGCAATGAAACACTGAAATTCAGTCTGCTGCACCGCTGAGCTGATGCGGGCCCTTTTCCATGAAGCCCAACGTTAGCACGCTCAGACTCTCTGAAATCAGACCCTAAATGTGGGTTGACTACTGCTCTCACGTTCTGTATACTTAGTCCAGCTGCTTGAAGTTTTGTCTGTATTTAAACACCCTGGAAGAGGATGCCAACTAGTTAGATACTGTAGAGTCTTCCTCCCACTGCAAAGGTGCCAGAAGCTTCTAGCAGGATTAAGGCACAGGCTCAGCTCGGTGGGACAAACTGTGCCGCTAGTTGCAGACGTAAACAGACCAGAGCACGCAGCCGCCTACCCTGAAGCACCGATCTAAACAGCTCAAGCTACCAATGTCTGAAACATCACTAGGGTCACAGACCATAAAAAGAGATGTTAACTGTAGGTGCCTCAGGATAAATTCATTCCCTAGAGAGAACACAGAGGATCCAGTCATGCTGCTAGTGCCGAGAGGTTTGGCAGAGAACTTAAAAGAGAGATGAGACCGCACCTAGGTTTCCAGGCTCTCCTGCATTATTTCTTCTGCTGGGCATTATTGGCCAAACTACAATCCAGGACCTATTTTTCTTTCCTTATGCCTCCAGGTGCTAGGCCAAAGGGTAGAGCCGCTTTGGTACTGCTAAAGCCACAGTCTTCCCTGCGTAACACTTCTCCTCCGCGTCTTTCGCACAGGAGGGTGATGCCTTCTTCCGTAACAGGAAACGAGCCAGAGCGAAGGCCACGTTTCTCCTCCGCCCTGAGCATAAGTTAACCACCCCTTCCCCCATATTTATGTGTTATAATTAAAAAATAGAGCAGTAAGTACAAGTCGCTACTGATTGAAATAGCTTCCCGTTTCCACCTTGTCGTTCCCACTGAAAATTGCCACTTGAAAAATAAAGAGAAGGAAAAGAGCTTTTCAGAGATGGTGTTTTTTTTCTCGTGTGACAGGATAGCTCTTCCTAAGCCTGTACTTAACCTGAACTTGTGCTATGTTTTAGAAAGATAAACCCAGCAGCTGATTAACAAATGCTGCTCTCATCCCGAATTACTCAGAAGCTCTGCGGAGGTCACACTAGTACCAAATGAGATGGTTCTAATCAGGGGTATAACGGCAAATACAGATTAGTTTATAATTAATGCAAAATTAAGTGGTCATCAGGGATGCTGATTTAAGCCTCTTGGAAGATAATAGAACACAATTTCAAACTCTTTCTTCTTTCTTTTCAGCATCTACTAAAGAAAGGTGTCCCTAACATGCATGGTAAGAAAGGTCAGAACTTAGGGCGCATCTGATAGTACCTTGCCGAGTTTAAAAGTTTCAAGTAACATGACTTAATAAAAGCTCATTTTCTATTTCCAGGTCTTGTTCCTGCCCTGCGGACTTCTGTCCAGTCCGAGAAGATGAGCCTGCCCCCACGCAATGCCTTGCCAGAGCTCACAGATTTCAGCACCGCTATTCTGCTCCTCTGAGCAACGGTTCGGGACAGGACAGTTTACTGGGTAAGCCCAGACTAATAGAGCTGTACTTTCACTTACACAGCTGCAGTTCCAGGGCAGCTCCACCAGAGATGGCTTTTCATCACTGTAATACAGAGCAGAGTTTTGTTTTCGAGAAAGGAAGGGAAGCTAGCGGCTTCCCTTCTGCACAGGAGGTGTTTCAGCTGGGGAACCATTTTCCTTGAGATGGTTTACACCAGGGTAAACCTACAAGACAGGGAATGCTGGGAACAGGAGGAGTGAGACCAGACTGAAGCCTGAGAGCTTAAGGACCCAAGAGATGAGCTGACCGGGCGTTTACTTCAAGCAGATTCAAGACATGCAGCTCAGATTTGCTATTTACACCATCCTTGCTGGGGCCAAATACACCTTTCACCTACACAGCCTGGTAAAAAACTTAGTTATCTGATAACTTTGGACTGTATGGAACTGAGCATACAATATGAAAGTTCTCCCATTCTGCTTTCATGAACTCCCAGTGTTTTTAGCATAAGAATATTTTTGCACTTACCTGCAAACAGTTTTGCAGTTTGTATAGATGCCATTTGAATGAAGTGTAGTGCTCTCCGAACTCAAACATAAGGTTACAAGAAGCTTCATAAATTTCTAACAACCGTATTGGAGATTTGCTGGGCAATATCGTATAAAAATTAGTCTAAATTACATTTCAGAGCTGGACTCTTGAGAGAGTGACTGACATGGCAATTAGGAATAGTATTTCTAAAAAAATTCAGTTGAAAGAACACAACCGTTCACATCTGCAAAATACTACTCCAAATCTTTTTCAAATCAGCAGTTTAGTCATTGTAACCTACTGGCTGATGCACTGGGGGCATAATACGTCATTGCTCTTAGTCCAGCTCCAAATGAAACGCTCACAAGACATATCACAGGGTTTTTTGGGTACAATCGCAAAGTAGGCTTGCATAATCATTCCAAATAAACGCACTGGCGGCTGACTTACCACTGATCCCTAAACCTGGCAGCACAGCAGGATTGTATCTACTCTCTAGAATGTCTCTTTCTTGTCCTAAATTAGCCCAAATCTGTCTTTTAAATATTGCACCGTATCCTGCATTTTCATATAATAAATATTGATTAAAAACTCCCAGGCAAAATTTAAAAAGTTCTTGTTTTCATAGCTGCAGGACACCAATTAATGAAGAAAAGGAATGCAGTTCACTTGAGAACTGCAAAGATACATTGCCAGTAATGACAAGGAGAGCAGGACGCAGATCAGCAGATAAATTAGACTCTAGAAAATTCATACCCTTCACCACTCTCAGTAATTGCTTTTTTGCTGTACCTGTATAACCTGGTGCAGAGAAAAGAAATGTCATTACTTACAAAGGTAGACATGGAATTAGGCAATGAAAATAACAGCCATAAAACAGATGAGCTGGGCACCAAATGCTCCTCCGTACAGATATGTTCCTGTGTTCCGATGGGTCCACGTAACTTGCCAGTGTAGACACAGTCCTTCTCCCCGTAGAGGTACTTAGCTTACATGTCTTAAACTAAGCGGAAGCGGAACTGAAAATCTTCTACTCTTCCACGGTCAAAAACTTAAAGCCTGCATGAAAAATGTTTACATTTAGTAAACTTTTAGTTTTGGGCTTTGTTGTCATGGTATTCACCTATTCCTAGTTAATCCAGGCTGTAGTTCGCCTTTTTGTAGTTCACTTGAGGTGAAAGAAGCTCCCATCAAGAAAATCGTAAAAGCCTATGGTATCACTTCTCTCGCATTAAGGACCTATTCACATAAATAAGGCCTTTTGCTGTTTCTCTGCATGAGCTAAATTCCACTACAGTTCACCAGTAGGCTCTTGTGTTTAATTTAAGACAAAAATTTTCTGCTTTCTACTGCATTTAAATCTTGATCTATATCTCCTGTACTTCCAATGATGCCTATAGATTGCCAAAAAAGATCATCTTGTTCTCTTGTGATTGTTCTGCTGCACGCAAAGCAACCTGGCTGGGCGTTTTACTTTGCAGTTACAGCACTTTTCATTTTCCTATCACGTGGAAAAAACAGCACGAGAATAGCCCAAACTTCAAAAAAGAAATTATTTGCATGTCAGTAATCACTTGTGTGCAATGGACCTCTGTACCCACACGACAAATACCACTCTAGGCTCTAAGTGATCGTTACCAGTCAATTTTAGAACTAGAGTAAAAGCGCACTAGGTGCAAAGCCATCACTAAATACTGAAATTTAGTAAGCACTGTCCGTTATTTACATGATAAAAGAACGTATCAGAAGCAACACGTGGAGAGTAATCTCTCCAAGTTTACAGCTCAGCTCAAAGACAGAATATATAAAAATTTTTCGTTAGTTTCAAGATTATTAAAAAATGCTTCCCTCATGCTGCATTTACGAGGAACTCATAGGAAGGTATGACAACCAGCCTGCTGAGCATGCCATAACTTATTAGCCTTGTTACCGCTACGATAAGCACAATTCAATTAATAACGATTGAAAAACATTAAATCTGTATTTTATTAGGAGATTCAAAACTGAATGTCAAACAGAAAACAATTATAAATACACTCTGGTTCTGGTTACTCCAGGCCACCTTTATGGGAACAAGCTTGTATACCAACCACATAATTGAGAGCAAAAACTTTGGGTTTTCTTAGACTCATCAGCTCAAGAATTCACAAATAATTAAAGCACGTGAATTTGAACAATTAACGTCATTCCATTTTCCAGAGTCTTGTACTACTGCACAGTCTTCATTTTTTAGATTCTTTGGTTCTCCAGCATTCCAGTTTCTGTAAGTTACAGCCCCTCCATTCCGATACATGAACCTGCCTTCAGTCTGTTCGTCGGATATCCCCATATAAGCCTGCTTTGAAGGTCTTATTAAGTCTTCTAAAGCTGTATTCTCAGCCTCATTCCTAGGAGAGGCAAGTGCGCTTCCAGCTTTTGCACAAAGGGGTTTTCCATTGTCAAAAGTATGGTCTTTTCCAGTTGAGACAATTTTTTTTTTTTTTACCAATACTCTTCATGTTCTTTAAAATCAAAGCTAGAAACAAAAGTGAACGTAATTGTATTATACCAAAAATTTATCATGCTATAGTTATTTATCCATATCACAACTGCACTTCAGAAGTAGCTAATAGCAGCTATAAATAGACTATTTGTTGAAGCAGTAGGCAGAATCCGATAGAAGTCAAACAAAACAGACACCTGGAAATGCCAAGCCCACACTTCAAGAAAACTGGAATTTCACAAGAAACTGGATCACAAATCTTGTTCTAATGTTTTTCATTTCCAGTTCATATAGTATTACAGCTCTTGAATCAGGATCTGAAGGAATTCGCACTCAAATTGCAAGCGTGACAAAATAGCTTGCTAGGTTTCAATGCAAGAATCACAGATCAATTAAAATCATACAAAGGAACTGAGCTGCAATTATCATAGAATCATAGAATCATTAAGGTTGGAAAAGACCTCTAAGATCATCAAGTCCAACCGTCAACCCAACACCACCACGTCCACTAAACCATGTCCCTAAGCGCCTCATCTACACGACTTTTAAATACCTCCAGGGATGGGGACTCCACCACTTCCCTGGGCAGCCTGGTCCAATGTTTCACCACTCTTTCAGTAAAGAAGTTTTTCCTCACGTCCAATCTAAACCTCCCCTGGCGCAACTTGAGGCCATTTCCTCTCGTCCTATCGCTTGTTACTTGGGAGAAGAGACCGACCCCCCCCTCGCTACAACCTCCTTTCAGGTAGTTGTAGAGGGCGATGAGGTCTCCCCTCAGCCTCCTTTTCTCCAGGCTAAACAACCCCAGTTCCCTCAGCCGCTCCTCATCAGACTTGTGCTCCAGACCCCTCACCAGCCTCGTTGCCCTTCTCTGGACACGCTCCAGCACCTCGACGTCCTTCTTGTAGTGAGGGGCCCAAAACTGAACACAGTATTCGAGGTGCGGCCTCACCAGTGCCGAGTACAGGGGCACAATTAGGAGATCTTCTGTACCGATCAGCTTTATCGCAGAAACCAAAGCTGAGGGACTATAACGAAATTCAGGGTTTAAAGCAACAGAGCAGAAAGAGGAGACATAGGGACAGCTTTAGCGAGCCTGGGAAACAGTATTTCTCCAGAAAATACAAATTATCTTAGGAGAAGTAGTAATATATAGCTCACATGCTTGACAGGCTTTCACGAAAAGCCAATGGAAAGTGAAGCTCTCGTTCATTTAGCAGATAAAACTGCTAGCAGCACTTCTTTTGAAACACAGTTGCTGTCTTTAATGGGCAAGTTATTTTATCTTATTGTCTTTAACAGGTTTCTGGGACTAGCGTGAAGGGAGTCTACCACCTTATAACAATGATGATACAAAAACTGGGACATATGCATAGTTAAATCTTCCCCTGATGTTGTGGGGATGGTACCTGCACAATGCTCTTGCGCTACGCTCCTGTGCCAGGTAAAACCTCCACAACCGTTTCAGACACCCTTTTCTAGGGGGCTGATACATGAGCACAGGAGGACAAAAGGGAGATGGCTGAAGAGATTACTGCTACCCGCTGTTCAGCCTCTCCCTGCTCTTCAATTTCTTGCCCCAATTTCAGCTTAACTTTCAGGCTTTACACACAACTATGGCTTCAAAGTTGTGCTTTCTCCAGGGAAGACACCCCCTTGGAAGGATGGCCAGCGGAGCTATGTGACTTTATTCTGCTGCTGCTCGTGATGTGGTAAATTGCAGCCTGTGTCATTTCCTCCCAAGTTATTTTAAGAACAGTGATGGACCTTGTGCTTTTCCTAATGTGGCATTTGTACCAGGGCTAGTAGTGCACTGATGAGACGTTCTTTGAAAGTTTTCACACAGTATCTCGAGAAATTACTTGCAGCCAGGCCCAGGCAGGCAGCATCCCAATCCATGTCTGCTCATAGAAAGTTACCTAGAACTGAGGCAGTAAGAGAAACGTAATGCAATGCTTAAAGCACAAGCGCCCAGAGAACAGCAGCTGATCCCGCGGTCCATGTAACAAAGCCCCTGCCCTGGATGTTGGCAAAGTGATCCTTAAAGTTTGGCAGGTCAGTTCAGGAAGGACGTATTCAGTGAGACGGCATTTGATTAACGACTGTCTCTCATGAGCAACACAAGAGAAATTTGTAATAGTTGTTTCAACCTACTGGTTTCAGTCCCTTGTCCAGCACAAGCATGTCCATCATTTTACCGGGCCAAAAAGAAAACTAATCAATGATTGGACCTTACCTTTTCTGTATCTATTTAGTTCAGCCTCCAAAACCTGTACTTTTGTTTCCAAAGCAGTTACTTGTCTCTGCAGGTCATCGGTTACTACAACTAGGAGTTAAGGGTGTTATTTAGTAATTTATATTAAAACGACTACACAACAACTGTCTCTGAGGTGCTTAGCTCTCCTGTAACCCCATGCCATGTGAGCGCGCTGTTTGGTTTCCAGAGCAGAAACCACAGGCCACATTGCAGATTTGTTCCATGGGAGTTTGTCCCACTGGGAGAGCCTTATCCCTGACTGGGATGAATGCTTGGGTGGGCTTTGAATTTTCAGGGCTGCCAAAGTCATCTTCTATTCAGAGGGAAAAGCCCAGTTCTCAAAGGCAAAACACACACGTAAACATTTTTAACTGAGTTGAAGTTGAAATAAAACACACATGAACAGGCAAAGAATGAAAGAAAAAATGCTGTTTGTAACATGAGATAGAGGGTTCGTTATTTCACTCACAGACAACAATAAACCAGTGACTCAATCCAGACACTTTTTTCTCCCAGTTATGTTGGTCAACTCATCTCCTACGTGACCGACGGTTCATCTTTCTGCTACTCACACTCCTGAAATCACACCTTTCCTCAAATGATGTTATAAGAATACTGGACATTAACACAAATATTTTTTGGACAATATACTACTAAAAGTTGAAAACCAGATTATAGAAACATGAGAAATTTATTTCTTACTTCCACGTTCTCCTTTTTTTCCTTTCTCTCCTTGTGGTCCTAAAGCTCCTTTTATTCCCGGAGGTCCCGCTTTTCCAGGGAAACCCTGTAGACCTCTCAATCCTTCTCCTAGAGTTTGATTTAAAATAAAATTGTTTAAATGTCTTCTCCACTATGTTTTCTTAGTGCTTAGGGAGAGTACCAAACACTGACTCTTTTTTTTTTTTTTTACCCCATGAAAATAAAAAACATCTCAGGAAAATTGAATTGTTCCTGTGGAAAGCTTCATTTGCTAGGAAATGCATGACTTTCATGAAAAATTCTTTACTACACCTACTTATGGCACTGAAAATCCAATGAAATAAATGCTGTCTCATGTTATTGCAGAGGTACACATGCTCTAAACCCAGAAAGCCGATGTACTTCAGCTGTAATCCAATCACACATCACAGTATATGATCTAGAAAATGAGCTAAATCATAAGATTAAGGATACCTCTGAAGCAGTTTGTTGAAACAGATAGTGCTGGCTTTACTTATTTCAACCATGAAATCGCAGAGGGCATACTGAGGGTGTGTGGACCAGAAAATGTCTATACAGAATATCAATATCTGCCACTGAAATTTTGTGTCATAGTTCATATCAAGTGGTATGGCTAATGATGGGAGTTCGCTTGGAGGTTGAAAAGCAATTATCTAATTCCAAGATGTGTGGTATACACATGATAACACAGACAGGATACAGTAAGAAAGTATACGATTCCGTATGTACGTATTAAGTGTTTGGACAGAAACTACGATTTGGCAACGTGGGAGAGCAGATGACTTGGTTCTACCACATGACAGAAAGCACTTGCTGATCTATCTGCTGTTTGCAGCAGTGCATGAACAAAGTTGCCTAGCTGACAAATCATGCCTTGGGGGAATTCTGTTGCTGGGACTTAGTGAGTATGAAGCAATCGAGTTATGACCGTCAGATTAGTAGCCGACTCTAGCAGCGTGATTTCTGGTTTTGAGAGCTGGCCCCTGGAAAGAAAAAGCAATAATCATTTAGTGGGGTATGGTAGGAAACTCTGTAAGTGATTCAGAGTACAAATGGTAACAATCAGATTAAAATCTCATTACATCTCTGTTTTATGGGCTGCTGTGAAAATGTATTGTGGTTTTTTATTTATTAAAAGCCAAGTATCCAGAGTAGCGTTATAAATGCAGAAAGCATTTTCAGCTTCCTGAAATTGTGCGGGGCGTACAAAAGGTTAATGGGGCAGAAGAAAAGGAGAAAAGTAAAAAGGCAAAATGAAAGAATGAAGGAGGCGTGAAACAAGACTAAAGGGATGATAATGAGTGTCAAAAATACAATATTGCTAAATGGTCACAGCTCTGTACCTGGTTCTCCCCTTTCACCTTTGGGACCATCTCTTCCATCTCTGCCTGGTAAGCCATTGACTGCAGGAGCACTGCACTGACTTTACTGGGTAGGAATAAATTTTCTCTTCAGGTTTATCTGTGTTAACTGAACTTGTTACCATCAACAGTGAAAGCCAAAGTACCAAGGCATTGAAAGGCTGAAGAAGAGTCATCGCTAAGTTGACAGATCTGTGACAAATCAAGCAGAGTAATTGCATAAATTTCTCCATTTACATAATTTTAAAGGGTCGCCTAGGAAAGAGTTGCCTACGTTGCCTAGGAAATACACTCTCGTCTTCAGGCAAAAGACCAAGAACAAGGGATAGTGTCTGAACCGTTTCATCTAGCCTCTGATTGTATCTTTATGTATGGAAACCAGAAGAGAAACAACCAAGCTTGTAAGAATCTGAAAATCTCAAGGTGTAATGAAAATACCTAAAGTAGCAACAGTCATCAATCTCACCGTGCTGCAAATCCGTTTCAATGTTTTGTTCAGTATATGTCTAAATTTAAAGCATTTCTCTTCATGCCAAATGAGTCATACGGCATTCCAGTTTGGGATGAACCCTGAACTCTCCAGCTATTGTGTTTCCGCTGGGACTCTTCTTTCCACAGCTATCAAGATTGCTGTATGTCTAAGCTTAGAGCGATTAAGCTGTTTCTCTCGATAGCATCTCCACTACTAGCAAACACCCATAGCTTAAAGGACAAAAAGCTTAAATGCATTTAAGTAGTAACGATCTGATTGCCTCCCAATTCCTCCTTTCAGACCTTGTATATTAATGATACATTTCTTCCTCAGTATTACATCTCAGAGCCGAAGTCCTCTTGGATCCCAGCTCTGCAATACTTTGCTGCCCTCTCTGAGCGGTAACAGGCAGTAACATCAGAAGGTAAAGCTCTGCATGACGTTCTGACAAGCTGCACCGCAGTAATTGTCCTTGATTTTAATATGACGGTCAAATTTGAGGCAATCATGTCCCATGTATTCTGCGTTTAACTGGAAAAAACCAAAATGAAACTACCACAAACATGAACTGACAAACTTCTGTAGTAAATAAGCCACATACTAAAGTCAATTGGCCTTATTTTCTCCCAGTTCTACCGGTCAAAATGAAAAACAAGCCTAAGGAAGCACCGTTTGGTTGACAGATTGGGGTAAGGAGAGAAAATCAAATCCAGCCTGAATTTTGCTACTCACCTCAATTATTTCTCTTTATTTTAAGCTTCAGAAAAGATTACCCAGAGAGAGCAGCTTCCCCTGTCATGTTTCGTCTGATAAAGTACAATATGAAGCATAATCACTAGCCTATTACTGTGAGAACATTATCATTAGGATGAAAAGCAGAGTTTAAGGACCACCACTTTTCTATATACTTCTCTGTGCTTCCTCCATTAGGCTCACATCAAAATTTGGGGCAATGGCATACACCAAAATAAAATAAGGAAAGGTATTTAGCTAACTAGCATAACAAAACTTGAATCCTGGTTTATATTTCTTATCCAGCTTCAGGGACTCAAGCCAGTTCTTAACAGCCCTCCAAGGGTTTCCTTCTGCTGAATTTTTGTACTGTGTTAATTATCCAATACCAGGGAAGTTGACATTGCTGCTGCCTCCCATGAAGGCAGCAAGACAAAGCTCAAAATAATGGCACAAAAAAAGAAAACTTGAAAACAAAACATTAAGCTCTCAGAGAAGTCCACTCCCTACAGAGATTCAACCTCACACAAACCTTTGCTGGTTTTGCCTGCCAGGAGCTAGGATCTATTTACCTCCAAAGCTTTCCAAGTTGACCACCCCAATCCTTTATTCTAGGAGAGCCCAAGTGCCTGTTTACCTTTGGCAAATTGGTGGCAGGGTTTCCTAGCAATGAAATCACTTACCTAAGAGACTAATAATTTCCAACAATGGTTTAGATAAAAAAAGCAAAATGTTCCACATTTCTCACCAAAATGGAGTCAATCTTAGGGAGCTGAAATGGAAAAAACAAGTTTTGCAATCCATATTTGTATTTAGAGAAGATGGAGAATCCCACGTGGAGAATCACACTAAGCGTGGATGTAAAGACAGTCCTCAGGTCCTAAGGCTTACACAGTTGCAGACGTGCTCAGCAGAGATCAGAATTAGGCCCTGAAAGATGCCACGAAACTTTTGTTTTTAGGAGGTAGCTAGTTCTGGAGGTCCTATTTAAAGACATAGATCTCAGGTAATTCTTTTGTTCCTCCATAAAAAGTGCTTTAGTTGTTCCTCCATAAAAAGTTACCTGATTGACCCAATGCAGGTAACAGCAGGGAAGGGATCCTGGAAGAGGCAGCAGGGAGCCCTTGTTCCAGACCTAGTCTTGGAGGTGACAGCTCTGAGTCATTAGCCCGAAACCTGAGAGGAGCCTGACAGCACAGGACAGCCCCATTGAAGTCAAGTACTAGGGAAACTGCTCCTCAAAAGCAGATGTTACCTTTATGCAGAGGATACTCGGGGGCAGAATGCTGTTAAACTGCTAGATTACATCCTGCTAACAGTCCTCCTCATCAGCTTGCTGTGCTCCGGTAGGGCAGCCTACAAAAGTCCTTTCTAACCAGCAGGCCTGCACCTGCAAGGGTTGTATGGTCAAATACTTGTCACAGCAAAAGAGATCTTTACTTACCAACACCTTTACTTGATCAGTACCAGTGAAACTCTTATCGCACCATGGGCATCCCTGACAGCCAGCACAACAGAACGTAGCAGAGAAGAAATGGAACACCTGCTGGATTTTTACCATGAGGACGAGCCTGCCAAGAGAAAAAAAAAAAAAAATCCCCTACATTTCTACTGAAAGCCGTACTTTTGTGCTTTATTTTGGAAAGAGGTTGCTTACTGGCTTATCTCCGTCTTGCACAATCCTAACGATTGCCTACCTCAATCTTACCACCCCTATTTACAGGTACTGCATATGACATTCTGGGAGTGAGCCTGGCCTTGGACAGACATTGGCTGTGTTACAGTACAAATGAACAACCAAAAAAATCAGAACAACTGCAGGCACTGAAAGTTTTGACTGTAAGGTTTTTCCCCTTTATTCAGTCAATGGATTCATTTTTTAATAACCTCGGAGAGGGAAGGATATTCGAGGCTTGCTTGACTGCAGTGACTGCCTTTCCTGCAATGTATTCTGAATTATCCCTGGAAAAAACTTGGCCAACTCAAACATACCCATTTACGTTTAAAAATGGGATGTGGGATTTGGAAAAACAACACGGGGTGAAGGAATATCTCTTTAAACTTTTAAGTAAATCACTTACTAACCTGTCTTCCTATAATGCTAGTGATACAGTTAGTGATTAGAATAAACTTCTCAGTAGAGCTTGCACTGTCCAGCTGGCTATGGTACCATCGCGTGGACATGAAAAGTACAGTAGCAAGAATACTGTGAGGGATATTGCCACGGGTAGCTCTGCAAAATTAACAACAAAATATAACGCTGAGGAAGAGATGTCTCGGGCAATTCTGCCTGCAGAAAATTTCCTTACCCAGAGGAAGGTCTGTTAGACACCTCCAGCTGCAACAACCAATTCAAACTCTCCCTCCCTGCAGCAGTGGCAGGAGTGATTTTGTTCCCAAGATCCCATTTCTGGGGCTGTTCTCCGACGTGGTGGCATCAGATAGAGAGGATGTAGGCTGTCAGGCTGCCTTTGTATCTTTCCTGTTCAGGAGCTAGAATAAATTTAGTCTCAGTAAAAATAAAATGAAAACATCAGTTCAGAGCAGTGCTATTTGTCGGCCATGATTTGATAAAAACCTTGTAGAGCCAACATCGTTAAACAGAGATTTGGAATTAGACATCTATTTGTTTAAATGGGAAGCTGAAATGTCCACGCCGACCTTTGCTATTTTGGCCAAGAACCAAATGTGGTATCTGTATGCTGTCAACACATGGCACCCAGGGCTCATCCTGTAACCTTGTAACCCACAAAAATGTCTGGTTTGTTGAATGTCTGCTGAACTTCCCCGAAGGTTGCTTGCCTGCAAAAGCAGAAGTACGAAGCAGGTAGGATTCTCAGCAATTTCCCCACCCCTGGGTTCTCGCCAGGTCAGGACACCATCTTGCTGAAACATAGTTTATCACACAGTAGAAATTTTACTAAGCTGTGGCAAACCCAGCACGTTTATATGCAGTATCCAAACCTACAGGACTACTGTAAATACCTGCATCGAGTGACAAATAAAAATCATAAGGGCAGGTGGCTCGGTATTCACAAGTTACTAAATGTCTTTCTTCACTGGATTTGTAACTTCATTTTCTATCTCCTTATTTCTACACAGCCTTCCCTTCCTCCAGAATTACTTGGTTCTCCTGATTCCCAGTTTGAGTACCGAGTTCCTCACTATTTAGATCCTTGCATGAACCTCCTTTCTGCATATCATTCATCGGGGGGAACGGTCTTATGTCTGGCTGCTCTTTGATACATGGTGCAGCTCTCTGCAGTTTTCCTTGGAGAAGCAAGCAGCTCGGCACGTGAGAACACTTGGCTTTTGAAGTTTCAAACTTGCCTTCGGAGCCATCAGTTTTGAGTGTTCTTCACCAGCAGCGATATCATATGGGAATAAAAGAAGTGGGAACTATATCCAATTATTTTCATCGCAGCATAGCAGGGTGACAGCTTCTAGACACTTGCAAAAGAATATATGGCTAAAGCAGTGGATAGAAATGCACAGCTAGCTCATTGATTCACTTTAATGTCAGATCAACAGAGTGCTCTTATCCCCAAACCAGGAGTTTACAAAGTATTTCAAACTTTTCATTGAGACAACTTAGAGTCAGGATTAAAGACTTCTGAAGAACAAAACCCTAGGAATAACCTTGTTTCAGAAAAACCTCAGACCAGGCATTATGGAGCACCATTATTAATAGGTGCTCATACAGTGAGTTTAATTAGAGCTCTTAAAGAGATACAAAGTGGAAGCTGTCCCGCGCAGGATCTTTTTCTTCTGAATTAGGAGTGATTTATCCCTCGCCTGCGTAACCTACCATGCATCCGTACTTCTGCACAGTAAGAAGGATGGAGCAGAGCTGAAGCTCTTCATCTATTTCTTTTCACGTGTCAGCCTGCCACAGAGACTATGCAGATGAACAGTTGCTTCCCTGTTTTGGGCTAGTACCCTGAGTCAGCCCTCATTAATGACAAAAGTCCTTGGATGCCCTGTGTCCACTCTGTATATTAAGAGCAAGGTAAAAGTATCACCTGCTTGCGAGAGAGGAGGGAATTTATATAGCGGGACGCACTAGGAACGATGCCGTAGTAATAACACGGATAAGTAGGAATAGGAATAATACTGTAATTATTATTACAGAGTCTCACACCCTTCGTTCACAGTAGAAATTAGACAGCATAAGCTTCAGCACGTATAATGCCCTGAGTTCATGTCTATGTATCAAAATAAAGACCTAAACAAGCAGATCCCAGCAAGTTTCCAGTGGGCGTTAATGAGAGTCAGATATTCTTTAATTTATTTTTCTGTCCTGGGCCAGACAGCTGACAAACTAGGAACAAAGTGGAATTTTGTACCAGCTTCCCCTCCCTCAAACTTTAAATGACTGCATATTAGTCTGGACCTAAGCTTATAAACCAAAAACTACTCCTGTTTCTTATGAAAACCAGACTTTGCAGAGGGGCTGAGTCTGTACTTTGGAGCTTGCAAGACCGAGCACGCTATCTTTACAGAAGCTGTAAGAGAGTGAGACAGTTCTGAAGCAGACCAAACCAAAAAAATCCAAACAACCTGCTTAACTCAGAGGGAGTTCTGAGATTCAGACAAAGCTCACAACTCACACAGGATGCCTCGCTCGGGGTACTGACTATTAAGAACACACGTACCGAGTTTCTCCTCCTCTTTTGAAAATTTGGTGACTGAGCTTCCTGTCACCTGAGCTAAAAGAGGTCTGAGCTTTAAACGCAAAAGATTCAGAAAGAAGATAACATCAAGATGCTATTCTTACCGTCCCCAGTCAGCTGTTCTGCTTTACTTACGTTGTAAAAGTTTGACTATAAAGTCAAACAACTTCTGTCTTCACCTTCACAGAGATTTAAGGGAATTTACCTTATACATTTGTAACGTATCTGCGCATGGGTCATCCATCACTCAAGACTTTTATCCAGCCACCAGGCCACTTTTCACCCAGCTTTCTGTCTGACTTCTGCAAAGAATGCATTGCTTAGCGCAACTGGAAAACTAAGCACAGTGTAAAATCATGAAATATTTGCACCTTTATATTTGAGAGCAGCTACAATCTCATCCCAATATCAGAAGAATTAGGGAGGCTAGAGAGACAGGATTCCACGGGGGGGGGGGGGGGTTCTGCTCCAGCATACACACACACACAGAGATAAATTACAGTCCTTCATGATAAAACCACAGTTTACACCTTGATATTTACTCAAGTGAATCAAACAAAAAAATATGCTGAAGCTTACATGGATGTATGGTGCCGAACCATTCAGTGCTATATTGCTGCGTGCAAGAAGTGGTTAAATCTTGCCATCAAAAAGTAACAAAACAAAAATAAATGCCATTCATACAAAGTTCAGAGCACATAATTAACTATTGGGGTCTATAGACTAATGGGGAATTTCTGCCCTTCATTCATCTTGGAGGAACAGGAACCTTCTCGCTCTTTTCCTTTGCTTTTCTTTCATCTGTTGTAAATCATAGAATCATAGAATCATTGAGGTTGGAAAAGACCTCTAAGATCATCGAGTCCAACCGTCAACCCAACACCACCATGTCCACTAAACCATGTCCCTAAGCGCCTCATCTACACGTCTTTTAAATACTTCCAGGGATGGGGACTCCACCACTTCCCTGGGCAGCCTCTTCCAATGTTTCACCACTCTTTCAGTAAAGACATTTTTCCTCACGTCCAATCTAAACCTCCCCTGGCACAACTTGAGGCCATTTCCTCTCGTCCTATCGCTTGTTACTTGGGAGAAGAGACCAACACCCACCTCGCTACAACCTCCTTTCAGGTGGTTGTAGACAGCGATGAGGTCTCCCCTCAGCCTCCTTTTCTCCAGGCTAAACAGTCCCAGTTCCCTCAGCCGCTCCTCATCAGACTTGTTCTCCAGACCCCTCACCAGCCTCGTTGCCCTTCTCTGGACACGCTCCAGCACCTCCATGTCCTTCTTGTAGTGAGGGGCCCAAAACTGAACACAGTATTCGAGGTGTGGCCTCACCAGGGCCGAGTACAGGGGCACGATCACTTCCCTACTCCTGCTGGCCACACTATTTCTGATACAGGCCAGGATGCCATTGGCCTTCTTGGCCGCCTGGGCACACCGCCGGCTCACGTTCAGCCGGCTGTCGACGGAACGGGGTTATTTTCTGTTCAGACTGCTTCAAACACAGGCCTTTTCTTGATGCTTAAGGGCTCATAAAATACCTGATTGTATTGTCTGATTTCCAGCTTTTTACTCTAGCCGCAATAGAAGATGCAGCATGGCATCTTTTGCCAAAGTTGGATGAGTTGTTCACATCTGACAACTGATTAGTCAAGTAGAGACTTCTCGAGGATTTTCTTCACGTTGCAACAAAAAATTTGTGAAGCAAAGGCCTCCGCAAGCACGCAACAGCTGAGATTCACATACACTTGAAGTATCAGAAGCTGTAAACACATTGTGCTTCTCAATTTAAGTGCACACTGAGAAACATTTTGCGAAGATTGAGCAGATAAGAACCCCGACAAGAATCCCACATATATTTAGTAATACAGGGTAGAGTCTGTTCGCACTGGAAGTTCTTTAATATGCACAGCAGAGCTTGTGAAGCATGGTGTAGTTACTGAGATTACTGACTGGGATTGTGGGATCAATGAAGTCCCTACACTTTTGCATGATTTTTCTTACGTTTCAGCAGGATTTTGCCTTTCTGTTTCTTAACGTCAATGATTCTAGAAAAGATTCAAAGTCGTTAGTACGGTCTTCAGGACCTGCATTTGTACAGCTGATCCAGAAGTACTTCATATGGGAAACAACAGATGCTAACTAGGCAAGTGAAAGCACAGCCAATAATGAATAAAGTGGCCTGTAAGTGACCTCTGGTGGACAACAAGAACAGTGTTAAATTTGTTTGCTTTGTATTTCTCAGGAGAGTAGTTTATCCATTTAACTAACTTACGTCCATTCAGTTGAATATTATCTAATATTATACAATAATCAAAGACATTTTCCACTTGAACCAAAAGTATTTCATGCAAAAAATTGGAAACTAATGAAGCAACAGTAAAGTTTTGAATCATAAACTTTAAAAGCCTCTGTAACAAGAGGGATTCTTGACTGTTGCGTATATACCATTAACACTGTACCATTAACAAAGTGAAGCTAAGGCAATCTTTCAGGTGATATAAAACTCACAAGCAATTTCAAAGGGAACAGAGTGGTCCTTTGAGGGCATGTCAGTCGTCCCCAAAACCCCCAGCATTTCCCCGGTTGGGTGAGGTGGTGGAATCTGTTGCTTCCAGCACACGCAGGCTGTTGATCGCAGCCACTGTATTCAATCATAAGAACTTATATAGCTATGTACTACAACACAGAATATCCCCAAGGACCTTACCCTATTCCCAACTAAATATTGTTAAAGAGAATTGTAAGCTTGGGAATTCATTTTGATCTCATGGCTTGAAGAGGCTTCCAGCGCTGGGTTTTGGGGCCCGTGTTTGCAGAGTGCACCTACAGTCTGAGAGACCACGAACTTTGCACAGATCCATGTAGGACTGCAAACTCCCTTTTGGTAATTAGACTTGTTTTCCCTTCCTACCGTTTCCTAATTTCTACCTGGAGCTAAAACTCCAATAGCTTCTCGCATGGGTCTAACAATAGACACGGGAGATGGTTTGCTGTACAGAAATAACGCGCTGAAATTGTTCCCGAGGAAAACCAGCCTGTCTTGGCAACAGTTGTCCTGGCAACTAAGTCTCCTCGCAGAGGATGATGGCCACTGATCCGTGGAAACCGATCCGTGAGTCATTCTTCTCAGAGACCAGACGGGCTAGGGAATAGAGCTGCAGAGCCCCCACCGTTTGGCTTTCCCCCCTTGCTCGCATTGACGCGGAACTCCCACCAGCCAAAGAGGTTAACTGAAATTCTGCCTCTTGAACATAGATCCAGGATGTACTAATTACAAGGCATATTAACAGGCAGCATCCTTACAGACACCTTTTTTTTTTTTTTTTTTTTTTTAAGCTAGTCATCTTAAGGACTGGCTTAACTCTCCACCAGGAGAGGAAAATTGCACAGGAAAAATCACATCAGAATATAAGTCAACACAGCCGTGACAGTACTAAGCACAGCACAGATAAAAATGGCAGAGCACATTTCTGTCTAAGTAGCTTTACAGAAGACAGCTCTTTTGAAGAGCTGTGCAGCTTTTGATTTCGTATCTTATGTGGAGAGTGCCACAGGTGCTCACCCGGGCTAGCACTGCTCCAGGAAGGCTGTGCTGCGCTTGTGACCGCACAGCCCCAGACCTGAGCCGAAAAGAAGCCTGAGGTTCGTAACGAGGAGCTCAGATGGCGGTCTTTTGCCTTGGACAGTGTTCCCGTGTTCAGCTCGCCCTTATTGCCTGCTTGCCTTGATTGCTTTTTCCGCTCAAGTGGCCTTACTGCAAGTTAATATCACCTTAGGACAAAGCACATAGTATATTAATTGCCTCTTCCCCTGTACAGCACATGCCTAGCATTCATTGATTGAAATGGACAGAAACACAAAAGTAAACATGCCTCCTCTTCGGCACCATTTGCACGCACACCAGGTGTAAGAGCACAACATATGAAGCCTCACTTCCCAGTCAAAGCCTGCTGTTCCCTCTTTCCCTTACGCTCCCACCTCTGAGAGGCCCCAGCACAGTTTGCCTCCACACCTCCTGGAAACGTCTGCAGTCTTCCACAAGGTGAGCCTCGCTTGGTCACAGCCACGGGGCTCTCACGCCAGGACAGGGGCTGCAGGGACGGCAGCTCTCCTTCCCGAGGAGGACGAGCAGCCCTTTGGCCGCAGAGCTGGTGGTGCCCATCCCGCCCGCAGACCCGTGCTGCCTTGAAATCCTGCCGCCCGGGCAAAGCAACGAAACAGAAACCAGCCATTTCATTTTCACGGGCTTGTTGTCCCCGAGCTGCCTCTCTCAAAGGACGTGTGTGACTGGAGGCTCTGGGGGACTGAATGACGAGCAAGGGGTTGAGTGGTGAGCAGAAACTGAAGCTACCACAATTTGAAACGGATCAGTTAGAAGAAACGAGAGAAGTACCTGAGTCCATCCCAGCCCAAAAGGGCCAGCGCGAGGGTGAGCAGGGCTGCACCGGGACATGCGGGTCCAGAAAGAGCAGCATTTCCAGCAGTTTCTCAGAAACCGATCCGAAAGAAACATTCCTGTTTCAGAAAACGCGACTTGGCAATAAAATTATTTCCTCCTGGATTATTTCTCATGGTTTATTCTACTTCTTTAATCTGAATGATGCCAATCTGTGCACACTATTATTTACTTAGTCGTGAATATTTGGATACATGCATTGTCATATAGGAGGAATGCAAAAGACTTTATTAGATGATAACAACCATTGCATGAATTAATATTTGCAGAAGCAGCAGAGAAATGTTTTTCATCTGTTTACACTTCTCTTTCCATTACCTGCACAGTAATCTCAAACACAGTAAATGTTTCAGGAGGCTACCGGGCAGGTGGACTCCCAGAGACTTTCAAGGAGAGGAAAAAAGCACCTTAAGCAATAAATCATACACCCTGAAAATTGCATAGTAAATACTTGGAGATACATAAAATCCCACTTCTGACCCAAACGAGTAAACAACTTGAAAAAAATGAGCTCAGACATAAAAATTATGAACCGACTACAAACCGACTGCAAACACATTAAAGGCCTATATTTGTTCAAATACATTATTCATAAGAAATAATCTGAGCTGCAGTTGTATGCAATTTATGTTGCATAACCTTAAGCAAATACTTGTAACCAAAAGCTGATTTAAAGAATTAATGAGCAATCTCAAAATAAAATTCTATCACTAAATAAATTCCTCCCTGATTTGCAAAGCCATATGCTTCCTGTAGCATATATTCCGATACTTCTATTAACAGCTGAGCCCTGTAACGCTGGGCCAGCGACAAACAGTTTAGGCCCGATCAAGCTCTTGCTAAACAGGACTGGTGTGAGATAAGGGGGGAGAAACCATAGTTTTTGAAACGTTCTTAGAGTATTTAAGGTTCAACAGCAACACGAGCCAATCATATGTTTGTGCTAAACTGCTACATTTCTTCTCTAGGATCAATATTTTCAGAATTTTTAGTAAACAAATGAAGAGAAGGGGGAACGCACATTTTCACCTCCACTAAAGCACTTCCACTGTCCGTTGCTGCACTCCTTCGGACATCAAATTTAGCAATGAACATCTCGGGCTAAGAGGTACTGCAGTATAACATGGTACATCTGCACAGTTTGAACTGACGTACCACACTGGCAGCGTTATGGCGCTTTTTAGTAACTATAAGCAATTGGGAAAATCAGATTCCACATGCCTTTTAGACAGCTGTCTCCAAAACTTCTTCTACGTGCTCTGCCAGAACTACGTCATTTTCAGCGAAAAATCTTTCAACAAGGAAACAGTTGGGCATTATTACCAGTCGGATGGATGTGCAAACAATAAGTGCAACCTCAAGAAAGATTTTTTTTTTTTTTTTAAAATACCTGGGATTCTCCTTTCCCTCAACTCCTCCTTCCCTCCTCTGCTGGCAAAATATCTCCAACACGGGCGCAGAAAAGCATGCCCACGCACCCAGGTGCCCGAGTGACCGCGTGTGTGTCTCAGTCCACGGCTTCTCTGAACTCAGTGCTCGCTATGGAAAAACACGAAGAGTGGGCTTGATTTGCACTAACTGCACCGCGCTAACTCCACGCTCTTCCCCGCTAACTCTGAACTACACATGTATATTATGCTGACGCAGTATCGAAGGAACACAAGACTTATTTAATGAATAAATAATACATATTTATGCATCTTGAATAAGGCCAATGCAATCAAACAGTAGCTAGCATCGCTCCCAGTTTTGTGTGACCTTTTGCACTGAATTTAAATTGCCTGGTCTTGATAGAATTTAAGGTAGGTTTCAAGTACGTGTATTTCCATGCCAAATCCATTTCCCTGTCATTCCAGTAAACACTCCCTCACTATTTTCTGGTGTTCTTTGGGATAGTCTCTTGTTAATTATTCTGTAATTTCTCATATTATATAGAAGCCTTAGTAAACCAGATGCTTTTGAACTGCTGGAGATAATGGGGAACGTCTACAAATGAACACCTCCTCCGATTACTACCCCCCAAAATTATTACCCGAACAGAGGAAAGAACTAGTCTGGCTTCAACAGTTAGCTGACTTTTAAAATCTGAATTTAATTAAAGTATATATGCTGCTTGACCAACAGTTGAGACACTGTAAAGCTTTCCATTGACTTTTTGGACTGTGGATTAAGCACATATCAGGGATAATGTTGAACTAAAAAAAAATCAAACACCTAATATTTGCAAAGAAATTAAATACTTACAATAATTACTCCAGTACAGTAGCTCCTATCACCTGCTTTCTGTTAATATTTTACCAGTTCTGTTGTACTCACTTTGTCACACGTAAACATGAATTGTACAAATAACTTCCTATTATGTTTTCACTTACTCATCCTCTTTATTTCAAAACCACTTCTAAGGTTCTGAATGGTTTTGGAGTAGTTTCACAGCTTGGTCATGGGGCAGATGCCGTTTTGCAGATTAAGCCTGCTTAGAGAAACGCTCTGAGCTTTACTTGCTGCCTTGAGACGCATCCGTAGGCTGTTACATAGCGGACGGACAGTAATGCAGAACAAGCTGTTTCTCCCCAGTGCCTCCTCTGGATCTGACTCTTTTGAATACAAGGACAACAGAGGTGAAGTTTTGCCCTTTGTAAGTGTCATGCACAATTTCCCCACGTCATGGACTAAACCCAAAATGGACCCTCTTTTTTTCTTTTTTTTTTTTTTGTTTGTTTTTGTTTTAAACCCCCTCCCCACAGTTTAGTTAATTTATGGCACCAACCAAACAACTAGCTGTTGTCATTAATCTCTGATAGCATTACTACTCATTAGAAATCAAAGCTGTTGCATTTGTAGAGTATCTTTCCACAAAATCTGTCTTGGTATTTGATAAATATTAGGGAATTAATCCTAGCTGCTCTTAAAAGGTAGCTGCCAAAAATATGGAAGGTATCAAGATTTTCCAGACCCAGGATTTTGAAACACTAGATCTTTCCAAAGAGAGTGAGCCAAAGATATCTTGATATGATGACAGAAATGCAAACATGTGTTCGTTAATGTGTTCTGACAGCACCCCTTAGCTCTCAAATACCTCTCAGTCATGTCCCATCCAACGGGAGGTTTCCAGCTCCAGTGCAATAAGAATGACTTTTACTCTGTTAGTCACTTCTCCTGTATAGTCTGAATAATTTTTATGCGACGAGTAGTTTGAACATAATCTAGAATGCAAAGTGAGGTATATAGTAGAACAGGATCTTCTGGCACAGACTGTTTTCTGCTAGCAATTGCTCCGGTAGACAGGCAGTGTCTACACCGTTAAGTCTCTGGAGCCCCTTTTCGCTACAGCCCAAAGACATTTGTCATCTTTTCGATAACTCTGGTACCCCAAAGTTTTCATTGACCTCAATGAGAGCTGTGGGTTTCCAGAAGTTTTGAAAACCCACCCACTTTTCTTTAAGAAGCCTAATTTTAACATGTTGGTTTAAATAGCATGTCTAAATACAGACATAATTCTGAAAAATGTGGAATAGCTCCCCAACAGCTTTCATACATACAAGAGAAGCCCTAAAAAACAGCCATCGTTTTCTCCCAATGTTTTCTAACATGTTTTTAGATAATCACAGGTTACATCACAGCTCTTCACACCTAACTGTGAATCGACTAGTAAATGATAGATAAATAAGGGCATGGGAGGATTTATTGTCACTATTATCACCTTGCAGTAAGAAGGAATGCTCATCTCCTTTCAGTGAGTCACTACCCAGCAGACGGTTTCTGTTTGTCTAAAAGTGCTAAGAAGGGCAGAATACAAGAAAATTAATTTTCACTGATGACAAAATGAAGGAAGAAAGTCACGTAGCTGACGAACTTCAATGTGGAATCGGAGCAGGAATCCTAAAATAGTGAATTTCTTACTGTGATACAGTACAGCCATAATGGGGACATCGTTTATGCAATATAGTCCAAAATGCTACTTAAATATGATACACTGACAACATATAAAGCAACACGTGCATTTATACCAAGCGACAAATAACCCAGGGACAGGTAGATTAAAGAGTGAGGAATTACTGACAGGATCCACCTTTTCACTTACGCATTTGTCCATTGTTCTCTTTTTACCACTCTGTTTCTATTGATTTCCAGTTTGAGTCATAGGATTTTATTACTTACATGCCTAAGCATTTCTCCTGCCTGTATATCATCTATTTCAGGTAATGGTTATGCTGAACTGCTATTTATTCTACAGCACTGCTCTCTGCTGACTTCCTTAGAGAAGCAAGCTGCCCAGCAGCTTGGCAATGAAGAGCTTTTCAAGTCTCAAGTCACCTTCAAAAATACCAGTTTTGAATATTTTTCCACCAGCAATCATGCCTTTTGGGAACAGGAGAATGAGGAGGACCCAGAAGCACAATACATCTAAATTACTTTCAGCACAGCATAGCTGAGCGGCAGCTTCTAGGAGCCTGCTGAGCAAGGCCACGTTATTTCCCCGAGTGACCCACGTGTGAGAGCATTGCATACAAATACATAGCTAATTTGCCAGTTTACTCTGATGTTGGTTCAGCTGAGTACTGCTATTCCAAATGAAAAGTTTAAATGGGTTTCCAGCTCTGTAGTTCTCTGAAAGATCTAGGGGGTTCAGGATCAAAGGGGTTCTGGAACAAGAAACCCTTTGAGATGGCCCTTATGTCGCACTGGTGTTACTAAGATCCTGGAGAATTACTTCAGTCAGATCTCCAAGGAAGCTGCAGTAACTCTGGGAAATGTTTTTTCCTGGAGGAATATTGTATTTCTTGTACACGCTAATTTGCCGTTGTTGATGCCATCAGTGTATCGCCACCAGCCATGCAACAGCTTGGCTGCACCTCTCAGCTGAGGACAAAACAAAACCTGCAACCCCGCAGGTGCCCAAATCACTTGCAAACCCAATCTCAATCCGACTCACCTTTCAAAACGTATCTGTACGAGGGAAGCGACTAACTACCTATGCTACACCAGCTTCTCCTATCGAAACAAGGACCTTATTTCACCCTGCAAAGAGGACGTGGACCTTTTTTCCCTACTTTTATAACATGTTTGTTTACCTTACAAGGCTTCTGCCTATAATGGTAGGCTACTCTTTTTATGTCTCTTTTGTTTCCTTTAAGAAAAGGCTGAACTATGCCACCCTTCTTCTAATGGGTGAAGCTCTTCTAATGTCATTGAACATTGTCCTTTTTTGGCCCACACAGTCCATTTTTTCCAAGAAGATCCTCAACGCTTCACGATCCAATGAGTTGGATCAGAGGAGCTGAAGAGAATGAGTTGAAGCGAAACAGCGCAAATAAGGCAAACGATTACTTTAGTCTCACAGCTTTGTAAAACATGTGCAGATTGCTCTTAAAACCACAAGACACAGGCTGTAACAACTAAAAGGAAACCCTAATCTTTTACTACAAATGCAAAGTACAAGATTTGATCCTTATGGGCCTTAACTGGAATTCCAGAACTGAATATATTCAAAAAGTTCAGATGTTTGCACTCATATCCTTCTTGAATAAATTCGTATAATTGCCTGAGTAACGGCTTTTTAAGCCTTCCTTTTGGCCTTAGTAAAATTATCTGAGTGGAAAAGAGGCATTGCTTTCTGTGCAAGTTTGCCCAACCAGGCTGTGCCAAGGTACCTGATGGGAGGAGGTACAATAGCGAAAAGA